>NC_056737.1:591310379-591542879 GCF_019279795.1 Protopterus annectens | reverse complement strand
GCAAATCAGAGTAGAGTCATCAGCATATTGGATACAGATGACTTTTGGGATGACAGTATAAAGGTCGTTAATGAAGATGGAGAACAGCAAGGGCCCTAGTATAGAGCCTTGTGGTACTCCAAGGGTGTTAGATAGAAGGTTAGAGAGTTTGTTCTGTCAGAGGACAGCCTGCTGTCGACCATTCAGGTAGGACTGAAACCACTGGAGGGCTCCAGTATCTAGACAGAATGTTTGCAGGGTGTGGATTAAAAGTTGGTGATCAGCCATATCGAATGCCTTGGAAAGATCCAAAAAGAGGGCTGAGGATATATAATTATTGTTGCGATTATGGTGCTAGTAAAGGCTAGGAGGGCTGAAGTAGTGCTGTGATGAGGACGGAAGCCATGCTGAGTGTCTGCCATAAGGCGATTTTGGATTAGGTGGTGCATGAGTTGTGTATGAATACATTTTTCCCTAATCTTTGCAAGTGGAGAGAGTATAGCTATTGGCCTATAATTGGAGAATTTAGTAGAGCTGCCTCCTTTGTCAAGTGGGATTACATAGGATATTTTCCATACGGTGGGAATTTTAGCTTCTACTAAGGTTTGATTGATTAGTATTGAGACGGGGTAAGCAATAGCATCAGCTGATTTTTGTAGGTACTTGGCAGAGAGTTGATCAGCAGAAAGTGTAGTGGGTTTTAATTTTTTGATCAAGGTACGGATAAGTGAAGTGGTGACTGGTTGGAAGCTGAACGCGAGTAGGTTTCTAGGGGGTGCTACTTTCAGGACCAGGGGAGCTAGGAGGTAGTTGGCTAGCTAGGGCTTGAATTGTCTCAGTAAAGAATTGGTTAAAACTATTAGAAACATCTTCAGGGGTTTTATCAATAGTAGTAGCAGGGATTGGGGTTGAAGTTTGTCCAGGATGCAGTAGATTATTTAAACCTGCCCAAAACTTCTGAGGGTTATTTTGATTTACTGTCTGTAAATTACAGTAGTATTGTTTTTTATCCTGTAAAATTATTTTTTTGGTTTCGTTCCTGGATTGCCTGTATTTAATATGATCTTGAGGGTCTTTAGAAGAACGCCATAAAGCCCATGCTTTGTTTCTATGGGTAATTTTGAGTTTAGACACTATAGAAAGCCATGGTGCAGTTTTTGCCTTGGTTCACGAACAGGTGCATGCAAATCAAGGATCTCAAGGAATTTGTTGTTAAAGTATGCTACTGCTCTGATTTGTCCTCAGAGACACCCTATCTGGGTAAAAAATTATAAAAGGCTCTACGGCCATGAGGGCCTGTAGCTCTGAGACTCTTCTTGCTGAAGTAATTGTTAGTAGCAGAGCTGTCTTCCATGATAAGAACTTAATATCAGCTGTAGCAGCTAGTTCAAATGGGGGCAGGGTGAGCTTTTCCAACACATAATTGAGGTGCCATGCAGGTAGTGGTGATCTTCTAGGAGGCCATAAATTTTATGCTCCTCTAAGATACTGCTTTAGTAAAGGATGAGAAAACATTGGTGGCTCTGCATTGTAATGAGCCGAAATGGCGGAGGCATGGATTTTGATTGATGAGAAAGATAGGCCTTTGCCAAGCATCTCAGTTAAGTATTGTAATATCTGAGGAATATGTGGTTCTGCTGTATCAGTTCCTTGTGCTTGATTCCAAGCACAGAATCTCTTCCATTTGTCAGCATAAGATTTTCTAGTACTAGGCCTTCTGGCTTCCAAAATGACATCCATCACAGCTTTACTGAGAGGTGTCGTTTGTATGATTACATGATTAGCCATGCTGCCAGGTTCAGAGTCTGTAGTTGATTGTGCAGGATCTGATTGTTTTGCTGGGACAGTAGTTGTGGTCTTTGAGGCAAGGTCCAAGCTGGGTATTGAGACAAGTTCCTTAGGATTGGGCACCAGTATTGGCGGGGCCAGTCCCGGGCAATTAATATAATCTTTCGCTTCCCTTTTCTGACTTTTAGGAGGACCTTGGGTAGAAGATGCAGAGGAAAGGCGTAAACTGATAGGTTTTTCCAACTGAAAGATAGGGCATCCACTTTCCATGCTCGTCTGTGATAAGTCCTTGTGCAGAAATTTTTCAATTGATAATTTTGAGGAGAGGCAAATAGATCTATGTCTGGGCTCCCCCATTTCTCTGTTATCATGCTGAAGACTTGTGAATTTAGTTTCCACTCGTGAGGATCCATAAGGTTTCTGCTTAAATCGTCTGCCAGAGTGTTTTGTTTTCCTGGCAGGAACTGACCTTGAAGATGCATTTGGTAGGTCAAAGCTGTGTCCCACAGTGCCATGGCTAATCTGCAAAGGGTGTATGAGTGTGTTCCCCCTTGCTTGTTTATATATCACATGACTGTGGTGTTGTCCATCTTTATCATTAGTTGTCCTGGATGAAATAAGTCCTTGAAGGCTGTTAGGGCATTCTGAACAGCTAGCATCTCTTTTTGGTGGATATGTAGATGCACTTGTTTTGGTGCCTATATGCCCTGAATGCATCTTCCTGCCATGTGGGCCCCCCAGGCATAATCTGATGCGCCTGTTGTTAAGGTTTGGCTGGCAGGGGGTAGAGTGAAGGGCCGTCCCATGTTTTGGTGACAGGCCTTTGCCCACCACAGAAACTCCTGTTGCCGGCACGGAATGAGAGGAATCATTGTTTCCAGACTGTGTGAATGTTGACTCCATAAACTTTTTAGGTACCATTGAAGTTTCCTCATATGCAGTCTTGCATATGGAATCAGTAGGATGCGGGATGCCATGAAGCCCAGAGCCTGCAGAATTAGACTGGGTTTTTGTTGCCATCAGTTTGAAGTAAATAGTCAGTTGCCTTTGTTTGTCTGGCGTGAGATAAGCCATCTGAGCAGTTGTATTCAAGCTTGCACCCAGGAATGTTATCTTTTGAGAGGGTACCAGTTGTGATTTCTTTTCGTTTATTGTGTACTCTAGGCATGTTAGAAGCCTTTTCATAAACACCAGGTGTCGAAGAAGAGTGTCCTTGTTCTCTGCTTGAATGAGACAGTCGTCTAAGTAAGGATATATTTGTATACTTCTTTGTCTGCAAAATGCAATTACTGGTGCCAGGCACTTTGTAAAGACCCTGGACGCAGTAGATAAGCCAAAGGGCAGTGCAGAGAATTGGTAATGCATTAAGCCAGCCTTGAATCTGAGGTATCTTCTGCATGCCTGTCTTACTGGGACATGCAGGTATGCCTCTTCTAGGTCTAAAGTCACCAGCCAAGCATTCTTGCTCAGCATGGGAAGAAGTTGCTGCAAAGTCAGCATTTTGAATTTTGGAATGTCCAGGTATGTGTTCAGAATTGATAAATCCAGTACTGGCCGCCAGGCCTTGTCCTTTCTGGGTACCAATAACAGTCTTGAGTAAAAACCTTGTCCTTTTTCCTTTTCTGGTACTGTCTGAATGGCCCCCATATCCATGAGGGACGTAATCTGTTTCTGTACCTCTGCCCATTGATTTTTTGGCAGATCTGGACAACCATTTGCTATTGGCATAGTGTGGAAATGGAATCTGTATCCCTGTGATACAATGCTCAGTACCCACTTGTCCTGTGTTATTAACTGCCAATTTTGAGCAAAAAGTGCTAATTTTAACCCCTATGGGTGCTGCCAAAAGATAAGTGCTTGGTAAAGGCAGAGGGAAGTCATTTGGATTGCTTTGTGTAGGTGTGCGCTTTATTTCCTCCCGATTTGGAGGTGGATGTGCCCCCATTGCTTTGACCTGTTTGAGTCTTGCGCCTGGTATGTAGAACCCTTAGGGTGTCTAGATTTGCCCCTTTGAGCTCTGTCTGACACAGGAAAGGACCAATTTTTTTGTAGGCCAGTGTCTACTGAATCTTGGTGGCTGCACTTTAAGAAGTCTAACAGTTTGCATAGACTTAGCTTTGTCTTCCATTTTCTTTAAAACCTCTTCTGCCTTAATACCAAACAGAATCATGCTGTAAAGGTGCATCTAGCAATTTAGCTTTAACATGATCAGGCAAAGTTTGTTCCTTTAACCAGGCATGCCTCCTAATCACAGATCCAGTAACTGCAGCCCTGCAGGAGGCCTCTAAAGAATCAAAACCACATTGCAAAGTATGCTTTCCAACTTGTTCAGCTGCATGCAATAATTCCTGCAATTCTTTATTTTCTACACATTCTGAAATCAACATCATTTTCTGTTTCAGCAATCCCATAACATGTTGTTGGTACTTAAGCATATGAAATTGACAGTTTAAGGCCCTGATTGCCAAGGTTGCAGATGTATAAACCATTTTTCCCCATCTGTCCAGTGCCCCTGAATCTCTGTCAGAGGGGTTAGTATTTTTTGCTGTTGAGGCCTTAACTCCCTTTGAACCCTGTGAAATAGTTTCAGGATCAGCAGCAGGGTTTCTAAATAAAAAAATATGTGAGTCAGGGACCCTGTAATATCTGTCAGTCTTACTGGGAGCTGGAGGTAAGGAGTCAGGGGTCATCCACAATGTCTAAAATAGGGGGAATGGCTAAAGGATTGTGCCGAGGGAGAAGGAAATCCCTGAGCCTCTTTTTTGATTCTGAGAAGTCTTGACTCTCCCAGTGAAAATGCTCCCTCAAGTAGGCAAGGTTTCTTCAAATGAATAATCCTCAGGAGGAGATGCAGATGGAATAGACTCCTACGCATCAGAATCCTGATAGGGAGGTATAGATAATTCCTGATCAGAAGAGGAATCAGAAGAAACAGAAGCCTGATCTGAAGATTCATAATCAGTGTCTTGCCTAGGCCTCTTACCTGGAGGGGATAAGTACCCCTGATCAAGGTAATACGATCTTCGGCCATTTTGATCATGCTTTTAGGCATAGAGGCCTGTACACGTGGTTCATACATCAGTTTTTTAGTTTTAGAAGTGGCTTTTGTCTTTGGTTTTGCAGCTGTCGTCGGTTTGATATATAAATGTTGAGGTCTGAAAACACCCTCAGAAGCCGGTGCCTGCTCAGCGGTTCCACACCCATCCGAGGGAGATACATCCTCCGGTCCAATACCTTGAGTATCTTACGGTATGCCGGACTCCACATGGGTGTCGGTAGAGGCCTGCGACTCAAAGGTAGCGGGTATCAGGGGCTGCGAAAGCGCCTCACTGAGTACCGGCGACTGGCTTAGGAGAAGCTTCGTCGTCAGTTTTGGATCTCGACTGCCTTTCTCTGTCCTTTTCTTTGTGTCTTTTTATGTACTCCGGTAGTCGGATTGCTATCCAACGACATTTCTGGGTAGTTAAACCTGTTTCCAAAATACTTAGATGCAAAAATATACCAACGTTTAATAGTGCGTTGGTTAAATCTAGCACAGAACCAACAGCCAGGCATGTTGTGATTAGGGCCTAGGCCAGGAATACGGTATGAATGGAAATCCTTATGAGGTATTTGCTTCCCACAAGTAATAGAATTATTAACTTTTTCTGACATCGGTAAAAAGCAAGAAAAAAGTTTCCCCAACGGGGTACTTAGCTTTAGTGAAGACTTTGGTTCTGAAACTCAAACTCGAATATTTCAGTAGTCGGCCGACCGGCACTTGCGAAATGCTTCTGCTTCGGGCTCCGCGCGGCAAAAAAGACTAAAAAAAATGGTGTCGGCTGCATGTTTTATACCCCTGATGACCTGACATCATGGAAGAGAAAACAGCAACCAACACAGGACCCAAGACTTTGGAATTCAGGCCGACTGAGGACAACCTGCCAGCAGATTACCCAAATGTAATGAATGCAACAGTGAAACACGAAGAACATCACCATAAATAAGGAAACAACTTCACAGTACAGACCATTCACCTTTTAAGTTTTATTATTATTGTCGATGTACCAAACTATTGACATGTTGTCTGTGTGAATAGCAACAGTCCCCAGATAATCGTCCTGAAAGCCTTGCAACAACAGAAGGACTGCTCTCATCTCTAAGACATTTATGTGCAAATTGGTCTTTGTAGTGGACCACATGCCTTGGACCATCCTCCCCAGATAACCCCCTCCCCCTTAGTTGGAAAGAATCTGTGGTCGCTGTGGCTGTTGGCAGGGAGAGAGAGAATGGTCTGCCTAGGTGCAAGTCGAGGCACTGAAGCCACCATTGCAAATGATGTTTGCAGATCTGTAGGAGTTTCACTCGCGTGGAGAGAGGTTGGCATAGAATCGACCACTGAACCTCTATGGTCCACTGTAGAACTCTCGTGAAGAAAGTGGATAGTGGGACTAAGAGTTGTTGCCATGGATCCCAATACCTGTAGAATCAGCCTTGCTGGAGGAGAAGGGAGAGACATGTCCTGTAACTGATTCTATAGAGTCATCATCCTTTGTAATGGTAGATACCCCACTGTTCGGAGAGTGCCCTGCTGAGTCTCTATGAACTCTAGGTTTTGCAATGGATCTAGTTTTGACTTTGCAAACTTAGAGAGAGATCCTTAAGGATCTGGAGATACCGAGTAGATAGTCTACGGCCTGCAGCAGTTGATGCTTGACTGGAGCAGTTAGGAGCCAGCCGTCTAAGTATGGAAACACCTGGACTCCTTTGAGATGCAGATGGGCTGCCACCACTGCCATACATTTCGTAAACACCCGGGGGACTGTGTCCTGAATTGGTAATGATTGGTTCAGAGCCGGAACTGCAGAAATCTCCTGGAGTGCCTGTGTATCTTTATATGGTAGCACGCATCCTGGAAATCTATGCAGCACATCCAATCATCTTTGAGTAGAAGTGGCAGAATGGACTGTACCATAACCATCTGGAACTTGGACTTCTATACAAACTGGTTCAGTCTACTTATTCCTGCATTGGTCTTTGATCCCCCATTTTCTCTAGCACCAAAAAGCAGCAGGAATAAGTTCTGAATCCTGCTTGTTCAGTTGGGACATTTTGGATGACTGAAGCAGCTTTTGGACCTTTAGAGCTGCTGACTACCTCTGATTGGGTGGAACATTGGGGAGCTTCTTGTTTGTTACTGAAGGTGAAAGGGAAAATGGAATACGATATCCTCTGGATATGATGTTTCGCACCCAGCTGTTTTTTGCGATTTCTGTCCAGGTTTCTGAGTGCAATGCAAAACATCTCCTGACCGTCTCCAGAAAAAAGCAGATGGGCATCACTTCAGGAGTGCTGATAGGGTTTGTCGGGAATGGAATCCCAAAACCCTGATTCTGCAGGCCCCCTCTGCCTTTAAGACAGCATCTATCACTGAAATTTCTAGCTCGGCCTCTGAAAAAGGAATCTCCCCACGAGTCTAGGAAAGGTCCACGAGACTTAAGGAACCACATTTTTTTACCACCTCATTCATTTTTGGAAAAGGTAAGCTGAGGGGTTGAAAACTTGAAGCCAATGGCATTCAGAGTCCTTCCTTCCTGCTTGTTGTGCATAAGCATTTCTTTAACAGACGGTCCAAAAAGGGAGGAACTGTCAAAAGGGGCATTAATAAAGGATGCCTTAAAGGGTTCCAGAAAATCGCAGTGCCTCATCCAGGCATGATGTTGCATAGCTATGCCTGAAGCCAGCTGCTACAGAGATACCTTTTGTAGCATGGGAAATTAACATCATCTACAAACTGGCAATATGCAAAAGTGGCCAGCTGTGGAGAAACCTTCTTGAGGTCCTCCGCCAGCGTGGACTCAGCAACAATATTTGACAATTCCTTAATCAAATCCCTTTGCAGACATGTGAAATGTGCCATAAAATGTAACAGCCTCACAGCGAAAGTGGCCGAGGTGTAAATAGGCTTCCCAATCCTGCTCATCTCTCTGAACTCTCTGTTTGCAGGACGGACAGTGGACCTCTGTTGTACTAGCTCCTTTTTCATTGCTGCTCCCACAATCATGTCATCAACTGCATCACCTTTGCTCCAGTACTGTCAATCAGTGGGCGGGGACAGAATCTTGTCAGGTCATTTTGGAACTGGTTCAGAGGGGTCCGGTTCTTTCTAGACCTGGCAGGGGACTAAGTCAATGAATTCATTCGTTGGGGGAAGTCACCCAAGATTGTAGACAGGCCAATCCCAAAGGCCTCCAACAGCACAGACTCTTCTGGTGAAAGATTTTGAGCTGAACAGCCACCCCTCTGCCTAAGGATTTCCATGATGTCCCCTGAAGGGAACATCGTCAGTGGAGAGCGGGGGAACCTTCACCTTCCTCAAAGTCTGTGTCCTCTATGAGAGACTCCATCAGGTAGTCTGTGTGTTTTCTTTTACATGTCCTTCTTTGGGGAACTTCCTCAGTGGTGTGATCTGGGGAGGTATCAGAAGAGGGGCATCCGGGAGAGAAACGTGACTTTGACCTTCCGGAACTGGCTGAACTAACCAGACAGAAATGACGGGTTCTGAGCTCACAAATGCTGGTGGGTGAGGGGAGGGAGCCAAGATAGAAGAGGACATATCCCTAGTTGCATAGAAAATTGTTTCCACAACCCAGAAAGTAGAAGGGTCCTGGGAAGCCACTGCCTCCCCCCTCGGAGCAGATGTAGATAAGGAAACAAAGCAGTGGTCATCCCCGGACCCGTGACTCCCAGATAGAATGGGGTCTGAGCTCTCTAGGGCCGAGGCTCCTAAGGAAAGGGATGTCTCCGAACCAACTGGAGCAGAGCCTTGTCACTCGGACCCACAGCAGTCCTCTCATATCCAAGAACCCCTCTGACTCAAACAGAACAGAGCCCAGTTGGTAAAGGTATCAGTCAGATTCAAGACATTATGAGACTTTGGATCCAACATTGCACCTTTTGGGGATCTCGGATCCCTGGAATCCGAAGCTGAGGGGTTGGACTGGAGAAGGAGGAAGTCTTTCTGGTCAGAAGGCTCACAGATTCAAATGGAGACAGAGCTGGAATTATCCCCAACTGAATTTCAGCTTGAAGAAACTTCTCCATCATTCTGTCCATGTCAACTTTGGAAAAACTCCTAGAAGATCTAGTACAAGTAGTAGAAGGTGGTCTGGATGGCTCAGAAGTTTGAAAAATCTTTTCTGGCAGAGTCACGGAGATTGCCTGGATGGTAGGATCCGTAACACGAGGCCTAGCTTCTGGATCCAAACTCTTTGGATCCGAAGCTATCAGAACAGGAAAACAGATTGATGGACCCAAAGCAGTCAGATCCAAGAAACAAACAGGATCCATAGCTGGTCGAGTAGTAATCAGATCCAAGGAGCCAGGATCCAAACTTTTGGTTTTCTTGGAAGAAGGCTGTGACAGGGAGGATGGGGACTTCAAATGCCTCTTTTTAGAATCAGAGGAAGTTGGAGTGGGGGGGAGGGGTTGAGCCCCTGCAGATAGAAGCCCTCTCAAAATATTTCTCCGATCCGAACGGGTTCTCAGATTAAAAGTGGCACAGACCTGACCGTCTTTTTCGAGATGTGCAGCATCTAAGCATTAAACGCACTTCTTGTGGGCATCTGAGTTGGGGATCTTATGCCCACAAGAAGTGCACTTCTTGAATCTGGTAGGCTTGTCAGTTTTCTCTGCTATGCCTACAAACAAAAGTAACACCTCAACACCAAGAAAGGCAAAGCCAAGCCATAAGGGAGCTTAGCACACACACAAAGTCCCTGACACCAGTGAAAGCTTACAAGTCCTAAACACTAAAACATTCATGCCAAAAAGTAGTCAACTTTAAACTATTTTAATTATCTTACCTATTTCAGCTATCTTAACTATATTAGAAACACTGGAAACTGAAAGCTATTTGCACCAAAGAACATTCAACCTTAATCGAAATAATTAAGATAGTTAAAATTGTTTATCTTAGTTACCTAAACCTATACCTAAGGCAGAACTAACGAAGTAACACGGGAGAAGCACAGTAATTAAATTCTAAACTAAAGACGTTAAGCAAAAGCTGAATAGGATATCGCAAGGTTGGATCGTTAGTCTGGTTTTGAACACGACAAACAAAATCTGAGGTCATGGAGTAAGCAGTGGGGAATTTATGGGTAAAGAGAGGAGCTAGAGGCTTGGATCTGAAGCCTAGAAGAAGAGCGGCCGAGTAGGATAATATATCCAACAGTGAGGAAGAATGAAAGAGACATTATCAGATCTGCAACATTGTGTGCTATTCTAAGGCAAAAAAGGCAGCTGCTCTATTGTTCTTGTAGAATGGTGAGACCAAGTGTATTGGGTAGATTTCAGCTTTTAAGGTATAAAATAAGGAAGTTTTCCAATAAAGCAAATTAGAATGAGATCCAAACTGCATAAGTAACCAGAAAGACCCAAAGATACTGGCAGCACAATGTACAGAAACAAACTGAGAATGAATTACTAGTCATAATACAGAAGCTATAATTAAGTCACAATAACCTTGCAGAGGAAGTGGCATAAAAACTAGGGAGTTTTTAAAGAAAACTTTGCTATACAAACTTATGGCCACTAATGTTTAAAAAAAAAACAAAAGGAAGAGCCAGCAAAACCAAAACCCAATATAAAGCAATTTATTGTAAATACATAGGACAGCAAAGAGGTACACAAACCGGTTTCGGCTGGTATTATCTACACAGCCTTCTTCAGTGTGAAATGAGTTAACTCCAAGCATTCCTTTATATGGACTGCAAACAATTCTGATTGGTTATCTAAAACTTGTCATTCAGACCGGGTGGGAAAAGACCATCCAACTTAACAATCCATTTTTTCTCCTTTGAATTTAATAATGCATGCCAACCTGTTTTATTGGATTTTTTGCCCCTGATAATGTCAATAATGGTAAACATAAAAACAGCTGAAGGGTGTGATACCTGATGTTTATATAAAGCATTGTTGATTCTGCCTTTTTTTAATATTGCTGATATGTTCTGAGATTCTTAGTCTGAGAGGCCTAGATGTTTGGCCTATATAGAAAGCTCCGCATGAGCATGTAGCTAAATAAATTAGCCAATCTGAGCTGCAATTGGCAAAGAATTTAATCTCATATACATTGGAAGAGTTTCTACTGGTGAATTCTTTGGTTTTTGATATTTTATTGCAATTTGAGCAATGTCCACAGAGATGACAACCCGTAAGTGTAGAACCTGTGAGAGTAGTTTGAATGGGTTCAGGCTTGTCCATAATATGTCCATGTTTGTAATGACTAAATGTACTTCCCAGATTTCTGCCTTTCCTAAATGAAAAAGGACATCTGTTGGGAATAATGGGGGATAAGTCAGTATCATATAGTAATAAATTCCAATGTCTTTGTATGCTCTGAATCAGGTTATCTGAGTTCCTACCATATGTGGTAGTAAATCTAAGGGGTTGATTGGGAGAACTAAGGTTTGTCCTGTAGGTTAGTAAGTCTTCCCTATCCATGTGACCCACTTGATGTATGGCATTAAAGACATGGCCCATTTTGTAATCCCTATTCTTAAATCTGTTTACAAGGTCTTTGCTTTGTTCACTATAAGATGTGTTATCAGAGCAAATGCGTTTTAGTCTGATGAACTGTGATTTAGGAATGTTTTTGCATATATGTGGGGGATGAAAACTGTTGGCATGTAATATGGTGTTATATTCAGGATGTTTCCTGAATACTTGAGTGCCTAAGGTGTGGTCAGGTAATCTGTGGATAGCTACATCTAAAAACGTAATGTTATTGAAATCATAGTGTAAGGTGAAATGTATACCCCATCTGTTATTATTGAGGTATTTAACAAATTCAAAAAGACCCTCCAGATCACCCTTCCATACTGCCCAGCAATCATCAAGATGACGTCGCCAAATGTCAAGATGTTCAATGTATATATTATTGTTACTATTGTATATAAGATCCTTCTCCAAATAGGCCATAAAAAGATCGGCATAGATAGGCGCAAATGAGGAGCCCATGGCGGTACCCTTGGTTTGCCAGTAGCAGACATCTTGGTAGAAGAAGACATTATTTGTTAGGACATATGAAGCCATATCCAGTAGAAATTCGTTAAATTCACATGTATATAAGCCTGAAATTTGTAACAAATAGGATAAAGATTCTAATCCACCAGAATGGGGTATGTTAGTGTATAAGGTGCTGACATCTAAAGTACACATGCGCCATTCAGGTTCCAGTTGAGTGTCAGAAATGATTTGAAGGAAGTTGGTTGTATCCTGTAAGCGTGAGCGAATAAGTGACAGTAAAGGTTTCAATTTCTCAGTCAAAAAAAGGGAGAGGGGTTCACTAAAGTATCCCCTGCCTGATACAACTGGTCTCCCTGGGGGGTGTGTGGGATCCTTTTGTATTTTGGGCAAGAAATATATGTATTGATTTGATGAATCTTGTACTGAAAGTTGATGCATAAGGTTGGAATCAATAATGGAAGCATCTCTGGCATAAGAAAGAAACTCAGAAATTTCCTTTTGAAATTTCGATGTTGGATTGATAATCATTTTAGAATAATATTTGGCATCAGAAAGTTGTCTGAGAGCTTCATTATTGTAATCTTGCCAATTTAGTACCACAACAGCACCCCCTTTATCAGCTGAAATGATGACAATGTCATGATTATTTTGTAAATTGTGGATAACTTGTTGTTCAGCCCTGGTGATGTTATTTGATCGAATATCAAATGTTGAGTGAGAATAATGTAGATCCTTGAGAGCATTATTTTGAAATTGAGAGACAACAGGATGCATGGGAGGATTAAATGTAGATTTATGGTATGTAAATTTCTGTACAGCATCACAACCATTGGAACAACCAAAAAACAATCTAAGATTAAGTAATCTACAAAATGAGGAAACATCCTGTGCAAATGAATCTTCGGTAACAAAAAAAAAAACCTGGTATAAATGATAAACCTTTATTGAGTACATTGATTTCAATTGGTGACAAATTGTAACTGGAAAGGTTTAAAACATTATTGTACATGTGTGATATTACTTCGTCATTGCCAGTTGTAAGAGTCCTTGTATGTCTGTAACCACCTTTGTGTTTTCTCCCCCCTCTTTTGTACCTTGCCCTAATGGGGCACCTGTAAGTGATCGCTTGGGAATGGGTGAACCGGATGCAGTCTGCAGTTCACTCTCAGGGCCAGAAGTTGGTTCCTCAGTAGAAGAGCCAGTGTCAGAGGCCCAATTGGTTTTTAGTATTGATTTGGGTCTATTCCTTTTAGTGGGACGACTATGTGGAATATTAAATTTGACTTGTTTCTTTAATACACTAAATGGATTCCTGCCCTGGTAGTCCGAAATATCCCTATTGAACTTCTGAATTTTCTTGGTTTTGAGTTGTGTCTCCAAAGTGTTGAGATCAGAAGCTACTCTAGTCAAGTGTTTAGCAAAAAAAGGCTCCTTCTCAAAGGGTTTGACATCATTAGCCAAAGTCAAAACAGTATTGATTTCTTTATCAATTGTACGTTTATAATATTTATTTAATGCTTCAACAAATGACATGCTCGCTTTGTGTTGGATCCCTGCCCATTCAGACGATAAATCGTCATCTATTTCAGCAACTAGGGGTTGTATTCTAACCCTTAAGCCACGTGGAGTGATATTTTTGGCAATGTATGCCTTGAAAAGTTTGGCATGCCACACATTCGAGCGTAATGATCTTAAATGTTTATGGAGTTTGTCAAATGCCAAATTACAGGTGGTCTCTGACCCCATGGGTTCACCAATATTAGAAGTATCATGGCTTGAACCCAAACCAAAAACACTCAGATCCTCACGATCTGAGGAAAGTCCAGAGACAAGACTCAATAAATCCATGTTACTATATAAGAAATAAATACAAGAGGACAATAATAGCTGCAATGGCTACGTCCAAATCAAGGGCAATAATAGACTCAAATTGAGGCTACGTCCCTGATGAGTGTCTAGGGCTAGAAAGAAATTCTGAATAATAGAATAATCTCGAAGACACACTCAAAATAAACCAAATTGGATGGGCAAAATGCCCATCTGATTGTACAAAGGATATCAAACTACCAGGGACAGTTAGATCCAAATTATCCCAAATGTTAAGAAAAAATAAATGGCCAAATGCCAAAAGGCAATTGAATAATATTCTATAATCCCAAGCCTTGGATGTAAAGTGATTAATACTAAGAGTGAGGGAAAAAATATAATAATAAATATAGATGGTTACCAACAATCAATTAGCACCAGTCAAGGGAATGAAGATCTTAAATTACAAAATTGGTAATGTGGCTACTGTAAGTTTTAATGACAGAACTCAGTGGAGACAAAGAGGATTCGCAAAAGATCAAAAATAATGTTCTACAATAATACAAAAATATTGAAAAAATGGCAATGGGTACTAAAAAATGAGCATCCCTGACAATCCAAACTGTTGACACAAATGGAAATGATCAATTGCTTAGGATTCTAAAAGGATGTAGTAGATAATTAGAAGTTATGTACTCACCATAACGTTCCATCTGAGTAGGTGTATTCATTTGTCTGCAACCTGTGGGTTATGGATCCGATATCGGATCCGAACCGGCATGGTTTTCCAGCTATGGATCCAAGCTCTCAGCTCCTCCCCTCACCCATAATGCCCTGCTCTACCCTCATGACCTCAGATCGAGTTTGCCAAAGCAACAACACCCTGAAAAGGGTAACATAGAATATGCAGGAAACTGAAAGGCCAGGGGGATAGGAGGGCGGGATGGTTGCAGACAAATGAATACACCTACTCAGATGGAACGTTATGGTGAGTACATAACTTCTAAATCTGAAGTAGGATATTCATTTGTCTGCAACCTGTGGGACAGAGTCCCCAGCTACCTGAATCTTGGGCGGCCATCATGGAAGGATATTCCGGAGCACCGCGGAGCCAAGATCCAACTTATAGTGGGAAATAAAAGTATGAGATGAAGCCCACGTGGCTGCTGCACAAATATCATCTAGAGGAATCCTAGCCTTGAAGGCTGCCGAGGTAGATACTGACCGGGTTGAATGGGCATGAACACCCTCCGGTGCGGGCCTTCCTGAAGCTTGATAAGCCAATAAGATGCACTGTGAAATCCAGCGGGACAGAGAAACTTTAGAAATTGGCTTGCCCAAATTGAATTTTGCAAAGGAAATAAACAACTGGTCGGATTGCCTATGACCAGCCGTCCTGTTCAGATAAAATCTAAGTTGCCTGTGAACATCTAATGAATGGAGCTTATATTCACCTTTGTTTTCATATTTGGGGAAGAAAACAGGGAGGTTAATGGACTGATTGATGTTTGCTTCAGAAGCGACTTTAGGAAGAAAGGACGGGATGGTCCTGAGGTAGACACGGTCCGGATGAAATACCAAGTAAGGAGGTTTAGCTGATAATGCTTGAAGCTCAGAAACTCTCTTGGCCGATGTAATGGCTACCAAAAAGGCTGTCTTGTAGGACAAGAATTTGAGATCCACCGTAGCCGCTGGCTCGAAAGGAGGGGCGGTCAAGGCCTGTAGAACCAGAGAGAGGTCCCAAGGAGGAACTGCTTGTTTTATAGGGGGCCTGAGAAGAAAAGTACCTTTAAGAAAAATTTTACACAATTTGGCTGACATAAGAGGATTAGAGTCATGGCCAATGTGATAATGAGAAATTGCCGCCAGTTGTACTTTGACTGTGGAACTGCTGGCACCATCGTTAAAGAGAGTGGTTAGAAAGTCAAGCACTAACGGAAGAGGAACCGTGAAGGGATTCAGGCCTTGCCGCTCCGCCCACAAAGAAAAACGTTTCCACTTGCTTCGGTAAACCTTTCTAGTGGATGGTTTATGAGCTGCCACCAAAATTGCCTTAACCGGTGACGAAATACCGGAAGTCCTGATCAAGAGTGGAACTGGAGCAGCCAAGCGGTCAGCTTCAGGTTGTCCAGATTCGGAGGAGGAATGCAGGATGGATGGGATATCAGATCCGGGATGGGATCTAGAATCCAAGGAGGATTCACCGAGTGAGACCTTAGGAAGGGGAACCAGATCTGTCGAGGCCAAAACGGAGCAATGAGAATCATTCTGCAACCCACCCGAGAGGCTTTCTGAAGAACTTGGAGCATCAGAGGCAAGGGTGGATAAGCATACAGAAGACCGGGTGGCCAAGCATGCACCAGAGCGTCTCTTGGGGTACCTCCGGGAGGAGGTATCAGAGCGAAAAAACTGTCGCACTTGGTGTTTGAGGGAGAGGCAAAAAGATCGCATGAAGGGGTTCCCCACCATGCGAATATGCGTTCCGCTACTCGACAATTGAGAGACCACTCGTAAGGGGTCAGGATGGTGCGACTGAGCTTGTCCGCTAGGATGTTGGACCGACCCGGAATGTGCGTTGCTATTAGAAAGCGGTTGGTGGAGATTGCCCATTCCCAAACTCTCATGGCTTCTCGACAAAGAGGGTAAGACCTTGTTCCCCCTTGCTTGTTGATGTACCAGACAACAGACATGTTGTCCGATTGAATCGCAATTGTTCCCAAGGGAAGAAAGTCCTGAAGTGCTAGCAACGCTAAGAGCACTGCTCTCATCTCTAGAACATTGATATGCAGTAAGGTCTCTGAATCGTCCACGTGCCTTGGACGGTCCGCCCATAAAGTGCCCCCACCCGAGGCGGAGGCGTCCGTGGTCACCGTGGCGAGAGGGGGAGAAGCACAAAATGGGCGGCCTCTGTGGAGATCCGGGGAGTGGAGCCACCACAAGAGGGACAGCTTGCAAGCCTTGCTGATCGCTATGGGATGATGCATGGGGAGAGCAAGGTATGACCACTGCACTAAGAGCGTCCACTGTAGAATGCGCATATTGAGCCTGGCAAGAGGAAGAAGTGCTATAGCCGATGCCATGGACCCTAGAGCCCTCAGGACCAACTCCGCCGGAACCGAACTTGAGTGGAGAATGGCCCGCACCTGGAGCTGCAGATTTTGAACTCTGTCCGCAGTGAGGAAGGCTCGTAAACTCCTTGTGTCTAGCCTGGCCCCTATAAAATCTAAGAGCTGTGTGGGCGCCAGGTTGGATTTCTTTGTATTTATTGTGATGCCCAGAAAAGGGGCAAGATGGAGAAAGGAGTCTCGCGCCAATAAAAGTAGATGCCTTGTTGGGGCGGTAAGAAGCCAGTCGTCCAGGTAGGGAAAGACCTGCACCCCCTGAAGCCTCAGGTGGGCCGCCACCACTGCTAATACTTTGGTGAACACCCTGGGGGCTGTGGTGAGACCAAAGGGAAGGACCCGGAACTGGTAGTGACTGGCTCCCAGACGGAAGCGGAGAAACCTCCTGGAGCGCCTGTCCATCAGGATGTGGTAGTACGCGTCCTTGAGGTCTATCGAGCACATCCAGTGATTTTGTCCCAGAAGGGGGAGAATAGATTGCAGAGTGACCATTCGGAATTTTTCTTTGGGGACTGCCAGATTCAAGAGAGAGAGGTCTAGGATTGGTCTTAGTTCCCCGTCTTCTTTGGCACTAAAAGAATCTGGAGTAGAACCCTGATCCGATCTGGTCTGGGGGACGGGCTGGATGGCTCTTTTCTTTAGCAGATGGCCAATTTCTGCCAAAGCGGCCTCCCGTTGACCGGGTGGGACGTCTGGGAGGGACTTCAACTTTGGAAGGTGAAGGAAAGGGATGCGATATCCTCTGGATATGATTTGGAGAACCCAGCGGTCCGATGTTATGGACTCCCATGCCGCTAGGTGCCCCGAACGTCCCCGACTGCCTCCAGAGTGGAGCAGTCGGGCAACCCTCAGGGTTGCTGCGCGGGCCGTTCAGAGAAAGGTTCCCTGGACCCGAAGTTTCTGGGAGCCCCTCTGCCTCTAGGGCGGCGTCCTCCCTGTCCTCCTCTGCCACGGAAGGACTGGTTGTCCGGAGCAGGCTGGGACTGCTGCGACTTCCGGAACCACATCTTCTTCTGACCCTTTTGGTTCCTAGAGTAGGGCCTCTGGGGTGCAGAGAAGCAGATTCCGACGGCAGACAGCGTCTTCCGTCCTTCTCGCTCTGGGTCAACGTCTCTGACGGTTTTGCCAAACAGAGCAGAACCATCAAAGGGGGCGTTCGCAAATGACGCTTTGAAGGGCTCAGAAAAATCGCAGTGACGGAGCCAGGCCTGACATCTAGTGACTAGTCCTGTCCCCGCAGCTCTAGCGGCGCCTTCCGTTGCGTGGGAGAGTAGCCGCATAGAGGTATTAGTAACTGACCTAAGAGTGGCCATACGGGTGGAGTGCAGAACCCTGTCCTCCTCCGAAATGGACTCTGGGGGAGATGCAGCGTATTCTTTGATAAGATCTCGCTGCATCCTAATGACATGTGCCAAGTAGTTCAGCGCCCTTACCGAGAAGGTCGCTGAACTAAACATCCGCTTCCCCAAGCGGTCCATCATCCGAGACTCCTTGCTCGGGGGGTGGACTGAGGGACTCTCCTGAGCCAGTTCCCTCTTGGTGGCCGCCGCCAACATGGCATCTACCGGAGGCCCCTTACTCCAATGGGCACGGTCAGACGGTGGGCTAAGGATCCTATCTGGCCTCTTAGGAATTGGCTCCACGGTGTCCGGTTCCTTCCACGCCCTGGTGGTAATAAGGTCCACCAGGGGGTCGGCAGGAGGGGACACCCAAGAGGTAGACGGGCCCGCTTCAAATGCCTCCAAGAACACGGACTCGTCTGAGGAAGACTTGGGGGCAGACCACCCCCCCTTATACGGAGCATTTCCATGATGTCTCCAAATGAGACATCCTCGGGGGGTGACCGTGGGGAGCCTTCCCCTTCCTCCAAGTCCGTGTCTTCTGAGAGAGACTCAGGGGAGTCAATGTGCCTCCTTTTGCACGTATGCTTGCGAGGGACATCCTCTGGGGGGCTGTCAGAGGAGTCCTCACAAGCAGCAATTTGTTCCATAGGAGCAACTTGGGGCACAGAAGCGGGCTGTCCCAGGGGCCGGATGGTGGAAGCCTGGCCCAGTGCAGAGGGAGCGGGACGGAGCCGGAACAAGTGCCGGTGGTCCGGAGACCCTCAACAGGGCCCTCTCCACTACATCAAACGCCGAAGGGGAGCCGACCTCGACCAAAGGATCCGACAATCGGCTCCCCCTCGGATCCGAAGAGTGGATTGGAGCCGGCGCCGAAGCGCTCGGATCCGAAGGGACAGTGCGCTCCGACACAGACGGCGCCGAAGGAGCACTGACCCCCCCGGATCCGAGGCTCGGATCCAGGCTCCGAGAGGTCGGATCCGACGCACTCGAGGGCAGGGTCGGATCCGAAGTACCAAGTACTATCGGCGCCGACCCACCCCCAGCTCCGAACCCGGATAGCGGGTCGGAGAAGGAGCAATAGGTTTAAAAAAGGGTGTTGAGCTCCCCCCCAGAGGGGGGGGAGGCAAGAGCACTCCCATCTGCATCTGGGCCTGGATGAATCTTCTCATCATCCGGTCCAGATCAGCATCCGAAAGGCTATATGTGGATCTCGACGAGGCTACCGAGGTAGGCCTGGAATGCCTCCTCGATGGCCTCGACGGAGATCGGGTCTCCTCCTCCTCAGGACCCGGTGAGAAGCACACTGGGGACCGGAGCCGAGAAGGAGGAGACCGAGCCGACAACGGAGCCGGGGGAGAAGCCCGCTTGGCTGGCGGGGCCGAAACAGAGGTCTCGGCCCGCCGCTTGTGGTGCTTCTCCTCCGTCCTTTTTCCTAGCATCCCTCTCCTCTCCAGAAACGGGAGGTTGAGTCCCAGGAGCAGGAGGGGGTGCCACGGAGGGAAGAACCGAAACCACGGTTACTCCCGAAGGGGCGGAGGTCGAGCCGAGTCCGGCGGTAAAAGGCCCGCCAAGACAAGCTTGGACCTCCGCTCCTTCAGTGCCCTGGGGTTGAACCCTGCACAAATGGAGCATCCAGATGTGAAGTGTTCAACCCCCAGGCACCTAACACACCGAGTGTGGCCATCAGCCGGGGAGAGCTTATGGCCACACTCGGAGCATTTAGAGAATATAGATTTTGGCTGTTCAGCCATCCCAATCTATACAGCTACTAATTAAAAGTAACTAAAACAAATACAGACACACAGGCCCAACACACACACACTACGCCAACAGCGAGGGGAGGGAAAAAAAAATACTTAATTTAACTCTAAAGTAAACTATCAAAGAGGAATACCTAAACTTTCACACAAATATGCACAAAAAACTTCAAAAATTCTGAATTAACAGATATAAAACTAGCACTTCGCTGAGAGCTATAGATACCAATCCAGTCACCAGCGCGGCAAACGAGATCTGAGGTCATGAGGGTAGAGCAGGGCATTATGGGTGAGGGGAGGAGCTGAGAGCTTGGATCCATAGCTGGAAAACCATGCCGGTTCGGATCCGATATCGGATCCATAACCCACAGGTTGCAGACAAATGAATATCCTACTTCAGATAAAATGTTATCTATTGTGATTCAACTATTAATGGACCCAATAGTATGATTATACCCAAAAGATGGTGATAGTTACGGGAACTGTCGGCTATGAGACAGTTCACAATGGCATAAGCACCACACACTGATCAGTATATAGACCCCTAATAACAGTCGAGTCACATAAACATTCAGCAAAAATACTAAAATAATAAAATAATAAGTCTCAACATTGGTTGACACTTGAGTTCAACTGCATTCGCTGCATAGATGTTATGACCTATAATAAACACATTAATGTGAAAAAAGATAAATCCTTCACCAAAGGAAAAACGCAATAAGACCAAATGCAGTGATACTGATCAAAAAATGGCCACTGATGTCGAATAGAATGTCAAAAGAGATTCAATATCATGCTTATTACAGAATTAGCAAAAGCTACATAAAGCCTGAGTAGTAAAACATGTCATAAGAACATAAACATCAAGCAGTGTTCAATGAACAAGTACCCTGTTGCAAATGAAGTCACATACACAGTCGCCAGAGTCAGTACTACTGTTGGTTTATAAATCCCAAAATAACTGCCCGGTAAGAGCAAATAAGTACCTGAATCTGCTAAAGGAATATGAAATCATCTTGCTGATGTGAAAACTTATGCAATTTCTGAAAAAGAGACCTATACGATTAAATACAACAGAAAGCTGTGAAACTTGGTTACCAATAGTAAATGCCAAAATAAACCGTATTATCACATGAAATCCAAAGTATAAATCAAACAGATGTAATCCAAAGTCAAGATAACTGTTGTAGATATGGTCTTGTTACAAAAATGTCAAAAAAAGATTCTGTTCCACTTGCAAACAAAATGGCGATGATGTCATGTAGCGCTTGTATAACACAGTTCACGAAAGAAACTCCACACGAAAGTAGTCCAAAAAGTTGTAACACCCTCCAAGAAGAAATAAAATCCCATGTGTTTTCACCAAAATCAGGTTCGCTTATATTACTTAGTTCCCACACTAAAGATGTAACATATATCAGAAGTCAAAAGTAGAAAATGTGACAGTTCACAAGGCCAAAACTCACTCTGAGATGTCCCAAAACCGTCCGTGACCACCTAAGGGACTGAAATGATGCACAACCACAACTTGTTACAAAAATATATCCAGCGAAAGCAAGTTATGCTGAAATCCACACGAAATAACCAAGCGCTGATCAAAACTGGTTGAAAAAGACCAAAACGAAACGGCTCCAAGAGTGAAGTGAAGACTGCAGCCTGTTCACGCCAAAACCAACTCCTCAACCGGAGACCTGATAACAGTACGTGGGTGGGACTTCCTGAAGAGACGCAAAATATAGCAATCCACCACGAATTCAGAAATTCAAGCCAAATGAAAGCCAAATATGGGTGGAAATAAATAAAAAAGGCAAAAATGGGTATCAAGTGCCTAAATCCTTTGCTCGGAAATGCGATGAAACTCGCTGGATGAGCGGGAAACAAAAAAAAAAATCTTAAACACAATATAATTGTGCTGCATAAATAATCCAGATATCAGGATAGGAATCAATGTTCAAAATTGGTGCAAAAATGGACGGTAGAAAACCATAAGCAGTCCTAATAAGTCCAAGGATTATAAAAATAATTAAACTTGGTAATAACCAAGCTTAAACATAGGGTTGGGCTTACAGCAAACATATATCAAAATAGTATGATATAAAAATGTTAAACAAATAAACGTACTGCTTACGAGCAAAACAATGAAGAGGTAGAAATTACAATAAGGCAGTCCCATACGCAATGCTAATAACAATCGTGAAAAAATAGTTGCTCAACGAAAATGAAACCAACTGATGTAAAAAGCAGGTTTATTGCAACGGAGGTGAGCGCTTTCGCTAAAATAGCTTCATCAGACCTTAATACATATAATCTAACATACATAAGAGTTTAAATACTTAATGGACATAAAAAGCGCGGGAATCACAATCAATCAACTTAAAGCCATATCACAATAAAACAGTTTCAAAAGCTATTAGGATGGAACACTGCAAAGCACTCCAATAGTTCATTTAGAAACATCTGTAAAAAGTGACATCACACACAAAGAGAACTCACAAAAAATAACATATCATAATATCTATTAGAATCACATATGGCACTTCAATCTTCTCATTTTCAAAAACGGTTTCAAAGGGACCTTGCCATTTAATCCAGGTGCTCTATCGGATCTAAATTTAATGATCCAATAGGTCTCCCTTGTTTCAGTGTATGTCTCGATGTCCCCCCCCCCTATGATTCCTATGGACCAACTCTAAAACCCTAAATTTGGATCTGCAGTTTAACTTCGCCATCAACATTGTGTGTTATTCTAAGGCAAAAAAGGCAGCTGCTCTATTGTTCTTGTAGAATGGTGACACCAAGTGTATTGGGTAGATTTCAGCTTTTAAGGTATAAAATAGGGAAGTTTTCCAATAAAGCAAATTAGAATGAGATCCAAACTGCATAAGTAACCAGAAAGACCCAAAGATACTGGCAGCACAATGTACAGAAAAACTGAGAATGAATTACTAGTCATAATACAGAAGCTATAATTAAGTCACAATAACCTTGCAGAGGAAGTGGCATAAAAACTAGGGAGTTTTTAAAGAAAACTTTGCTATACAAACTTATGGCCACTAATGTTTAAGCCATAAATTTTTAAAACTGTTAAAATTAATAAACTGAAAAACTATGCAAGTGTATAAAGTACAGTTGTGTAAAATCCTACCATAACAGCAGATGTCCCTCTCTTCACTGTTTCAGTATTCTTTACAAAAAAGGATCCCCTGCCTAGGGCAGCCTAACCTCCAGCCAAGTACACCAAAGACTTTAGTACGTATAGGTGCCATACCGTCACCTTTATGCTCTATGCCTTGCACAGGGAAATATACATGGGACACACATACTCAAAACTGGAAAAGCCCCAAGGAGGAACAGAATGCCTCTAGGGACAAGAAAAACCATGTGCATCCAGAAGGAAATAAAGGAGAAGAACCCCTCAGCCAGGAGAGCATGGGAGAACAGACAACAGCAGAGGGGGCAGGAGGGAGGCAGAGAATACTGCAACAGTGAAGAGAAGGACATCTACTGTTATGGTAAGATTTTACATGACTGTACTATGTCCTTCTACATCACTTGTTGTAGTATTCATTACTGAAGGAAGAGTACAACAGCTCAACAGGAAGCCTGGGAGGAGAAAGACACAGAAGAGCCTTCTATGAACCACTGCAGGATAGCCCAGGTAAAGCCTGCTCTGGCCCTGGAAATAACATCCAACTTGTAATGCTTAGTGAAAGTATGAGCAGAGGAACAAGTAGCAGCCTCTAGGATGGAATAGTTATACAGGTCCTTGAAAAAGCACCAAAGGAGGCAACTGCTCTCGTAGGATGTGCCTTTCCCAATGAGGAAAGGCATATTTCACAAAATGAAATGGCCTTAGAAATTCAGGAAAGTACAGTTTTGTACCTACCATAAATGTAGATGTTCGAGTGCTAATACAGCTGCAGTAATAACATATGGGTTCTCTGCCGTCAGGCGGTCCCTCGGTCGGCCGAATTCCAAAGTCTAGGTCCGGCGTCGGTTGTTGTCGCTTCTTTTCCTGATGTCAGAGAGGCAGGAGTATATAAGACACAGCCGACGCCATTTTCTTCAGCCTTTCTTGCCCCAGATGTCAGGTGCCCCCAGTAGGAAGGCAATACATAAATTATATTTATATACATGCAATGCAATGTAATCAAAAAACAGTAGTTGCAAGCAAAAATACCATAGAAGGATAACCCAAACAGTTTGTATGAAGAGGGGTTAGGTCCTAAGCCTTTACCAAGAGGGGAAGGAGGGAGGGAAATCTGTACTGCAGCTGTATTAGCACTCGAACATCTACATTTATGGCAGGTACAAAACTGCTATGTTCATCGTGCATACAGCTGCAGTAATAACATATGGGTAGAATCCCAAAGCTACGCACAGGGTGGTAGGCACCAGGTAGAACTGGGATGAGCCAAAATGCCCTGCAAAACATTAGTAGCAAAGCCTGCTCTAGTTTTGGAATATAAGGGCAGGTGGTAGTGTCTTGTGAAGGTATGTACAGAACTCCAAGTGGCTGCCTCCAAAATATCTTTGGTAGGAACTCCTCTGAGGAAAGCTGTAGAGGTAGCTGTGGCCCTGGTGGAGTGGGACCCGATGCCCGTAGGGACAGATTTTCCATGATAGGAGTAACAAGACCGTATTCAGTGGCCTATCCATTTTGAAACTGTCTGTTTGGTCACTGGTTTCCCTTGAGCTCCTACAGCATAGGACACAAAAAGTTGTTCTGATTTCCTAAAAGGCTTTGTTCTGTCCAAATAATAACGTAGCTGTCTATGGATGTCTAAAGAGTGTAGCAGCCTTTCCCCTTTGTTTTGAGGATTGGGGTAAAAGGTAGGTAAGTGTATGGCTTGATTTAAAGCTACCCTGGATACCACTTTAGGCATAAATGATGGGTTGGTTCAAAGGGAAACCCTGTCCTGATGGAAGATGAGAAAGGGCTGCACAGCCATGAGGGCTTGTAGTTCCGAAACCCTACGAGCTGAGGTAATGGCCAGAAGGAAGGCTGTTTTCCAGGACAAATGTTGCAAATCTGCTGAGGCAGCTGGTTCAAAGGGAGGCAATGTTCATTTTACTAGAATATAATTAAGATCCCAGGCTGGCACTGGTTGTTTCCTTGGTGGTCTTATATTCTTAGCCCCTCTGAGGAATTGTCTTAAGAGTGGGTGAGAGAATAAGGGTGGATCCGTGTTGAATTCTGCAGAAATGGCTGAGGCATGGATTTTTATGGAGGAAAATGAAAGTCCACTGTTCAGCAGCTGAGCTAGATACTGCAATACCTGAGGCAAATTTAGTTTTGTAGGGTCCTGGCCTTTTTTCTCATTCCAAGAGCAAAACCGTTTCCATTTTGCTGAGTAAGCCTTTCTAGTAGATGGCCTTCTGGCCTCCAAAATGACATCCTGTACCTCTTTGGGGAGTAAGGTCTGTTGAGGAGTTAAGGAATTTTCCATGCAGCGAGATTGATTGTTTTCAGCTGACTGTGAAGAGTTTTGTAGTTGTGCTGAGAGAGCAGAAGAGGCATTAGGGGTAGGTACCAGGGAGGAGTACGTGTTAGGCTCCTCAGGAGTGGGTACCAGTGTTGTCTTGGCCAGTCTGGAGCAATCAGTATCATCTTTGGTCTCTCTGCTCTTGCTTTCAAGAGCACCTTGGGCAGAAGAGGCAGAGGTGGGAAAGCGTAAACTGTCCATGCTGTCCAACTGAATGAAAGGGCGTCCACTCTCCAGGCCTTTGGATGAGAGGTCCCTAAACAAAACTTTTCCAATTCATGATTCCTGTGGGAGGCGAAAAGATCTATGTCTGGCCTCCCCCACGCTTGGATTATCTTTGTAAACACTTGAGGATGCAATCTCCATTCATGTGGATCTGTCATATTTCTGCTTAGATTGTCTGCCAGCGTGTTTTCCAAACCTGGCAAGTACTGTGCTTGAAGTTCGATTTGCCATTCCAGAGCCAAGTTCCAAAGTGTCATGGCTAGTCTGCACAGGGGGTATGAATGTGTTCCTCCTTGTTTGTTTATGTACCACATAACTGTGGTGTTGTCTGTTCTTATCAATAATTGACCTGGATGCAGGAGGTCCTTGAAAGCTGTAATTGCATTTATTACTGCTAGCATTTCTTTTTGATTTATGTGAAGGTGCTTTTCCTTTTGGGACCATTTGCCCTGAATGCACCTGTCTGTCATGTGCGCCCCCCAGGCATAATCTGAGGCGTCTGTTGTGATGACTTGATTTGCTTGAGGCTTGCAGAATGGGAGACCTGTGTTTGTTTGACATGCTTGAGCCCACCATAGAAATTCCTTTTGCAAACATGGAATTATTGGTATTATTGTTTCCAAATTGTGGCTGTGTTGAGACCGCAGATTTTTTTAGGTACCATTGAAGTTTCCTCATATGCAACTTTGCACATGGGATTAAAAGAATGCAAGATGCCATGAAGCCCAGAGCCTGCAGGATTTTCCTTGCAGTAAGCCTGGTACAATTTGCTAGCATTTTGAAGTACTGAGTTAGTTGCCTCTGCTTTTCTGGCATACGATAGGCCATCTGGGTGTTTGTGTCCAAGCTGGCACCCAGAAAAGTTGTTTTCTGAGCTGGTGTTAGCCTGGATTTCTCTTTGTTGATTGTGTATCCCAGAGCATTCAGTAACCGTGTTGCATAAGCCAGCTGTTCCAGAAGTATGTGCTTGCTGTCCGCTTGGATCAGGCAGTCATCCAAATAAGGGTAAATTCGTATCCCTTGAAGTCTGCAGTAGGCAATTACTGATGCCAGGCATTTCGTGAATACTCTGGGCGCAGTAGATAAGCCAAAGGGCAATGCAGAGAATTGATAGTGGATTGAACCTGCAAGAAATCTGAGGTATCTTCTGCAACTTTGTCTGATTGGGACATGCAGGTATGCCTCCTTGAGGTCCAATGTTACCAGCCAAAACCCCTTGCCCAGCATGGGAAGAAGCTGCTGTAATGTGAGCATCTTGAATTTTGGTACGAGTAAAAATGTGTTTATGATGGATAAGTCCAAAATGGGTCTCCAGTCGGTTCCTTTCCTTGGTACCAGAAATAGCCTGGAATAAAAAGCTTGACCTTGTTCGTGAGTAGGTACCTCTTGAATAGCTTTCATGTCTATGAGCTTTGAAATTTGTAGTTGTGCCTCTGCCCTTTGATTGTGTGCCAGGTTTGGCATGCTTCTCATTTTTGGAAGAGTGTGAAAATGAAATCTGTAGCCTCTGTTTATAACGTCCAGGATCCATTTGTCTGTTGTGACCATATGCCAATTTCTTGTAAATAATGCCAGCTTTCCTCCCAAGGGTGCTGCCAGCTGAAACTTGCTTGGCATGGAAAGGAGGAAGTCATTGGGTTTCTTTCCTGTATTGTTGTGCACCGTTTTCGCCACCTCTTGGTGCTGGAGCTTGCCATTGCCTGCCTCTATAAGATCCTTGTGATTGACCTCTGCCCCTTGTGCGCCTATATCTACCTCTTTGGGCCCTGTCTGTGGCTGGAAAGGACCAGTTTTTAGAAGGCCAATTTCTGCTAAAACGTGGTGGTTGAACCTGTAGAAAAGCTTTGACAGTTTGCTTAGATTTGGCTTTTTCTTCCATTTTCCATAGTATCTCCTCAGCATTAGTACCAAATAGCACATCCTTTTGTAAAGGAGCATCTAGCAACTTAGCTTTCACATGATCAGGCAAGATTTGTTCCCTAAGCCATGCATGCCTACAAATGACTGATCCTGTAACTGCAGCTCTACTTGAGGCCTCTAGGGCATCATAACCACATTGTAAGGTGTGTTTACCCACTTGTTCTGCACTATGCATCATATCCTGCAACTCCTTCAAATTTGGTTGTTCAGGTTGAGACATTTTATTTCTTAATTGTGATAACAGAAACTGCTGGTATTTAAGCATATGAAACTGACAATTTAAGGCCCTCATGGCTAGGGTGGCCGAGATATATACCTTTTTTCCCCACCTTTCTAAGGATCTTGACTCTCTTTCGGAAGGTAGTGGATTCTTAGCAGTAGAGGCCTTCATTCCCTTGGGGCCTTGAGAAATGGTTTCAGGGTCAGCATTATGGCTTTTGAAAAGAAATTGGTGAGAGTTAGGAACTCTGTAGTACCTGGGGCAGGAGGCAGGGAATCCGGGTTAAGGCAAGCCTCCGAATAAACATCATCAAGTACATCCAAGACAGGAGGTATCGCCAGAGGCCTGTGTTGAGGTAACAAAAGAAATTCCCTCAGTCTTTTCTTGGAATCAGAAAAGTCTTGGCCTTCCCAATGGAAGTGTTCCCTCAAAGTGTGCAAGGTTTCCCCAAAAGAATAATCCTCAGGAGGAGATACAGAAGGAATGGATTGCTCTGCATCAGAATCTTCAAAAGGGGAGTAAGATTGCTCTTCTGCATCAGAATGTTCTGAAAAAATGGAGCCCTGATCAGAAGAGGGAGAATCTTCCTCCACTCTGGGCCTCTTGTCAGGAGGGAGTTGGGAACCCCTGATAAGAGTAATTAAATCCTCAGCCATTTTAAGCATCTGTTTTTTAGGCATGGGGCTTGTGGATGGGCCCTGTGCAACAGGCCTCTTGGAATGCCTGGCTGAATTGGACTTAGTAAAGGCCTTAACGGAAAAGGAAGATGAGGGTCTAAAGACACCATGGGTGGAAGTGGACCTGTCCACATTAGGAGACTCAACGCTCACGGTGGCTTCGGTGGTTGTAGTCTGGGTATGGGCCGAGGTACCTGCAGTCTCGGGTACAGAAGACCCCGCCAAAGAAGTGTCGTCGGTAGTCAGGGACTGCATAGGTGTCTCGCTGAGAACCGGACCACGTGTAGCCGGTTTTGGCATGGTGTCAGTGGAGACCGCGGCCCTCGCGTGTTGGTCCTTGTCCTTGCGTTTTTTGGACAAAACGGTAGTCGGAGTCTCCGACAACATTTTATAATCAAATGCTTTACCAAATAAATGTTGGGCGAACTCCGCCCGATGCTTGATAGTGCGTTTATTGAAAGTAGCACAAAAGCGACAGCCTGAGACGTCGTGGTCTGGGTCTAAACAAGGTATGCAAAGGGAATGGAAATCCTTATGCGGTATTTGCTTCCCACAAGAAATACAATTGTTAACTTTTTCTGACATCAGTCTGAGGCAAGAAAAGTTTCCCCAACGGGGTACTTAGCTTTAATGAAGACTTCGGTTTCCAAATTTTTCGTAAATTCAGGAGCTGGCCGACCGGCACTTGCGAACTGCTTCTGCTTCGGGCACCGTGCAGCAAAAAAGACTGAAGAAAATGGCGTCGGCTGTGTCTTATATACTCCTGCCTCTCTGACGTCAGGAAAAGAAGCGACAACAACCGACGCCGGACCTAGACTTTGGAATTCGGCCGACCGAGGGACCGCCTGATGGCAGAGAACCCATATGTTATTACTGCAGCTGTATGCACGATGAACATCAAATGGTTTGCTTAGGAACGGTCACATCCAAAGACCTGGGATGAAAGGAAACATAAAGCTGCTTAGGCATATAGATAACTTCAGTTTTATCCAAATAATACCTGAGCTGCCTACGTAAATCCAAGCTGTGAAGAACCTTTTCACTGGCAGACTGCAGAGAAGGAAAAAAGAAAGGAAGATGAATAGACTGATTAAGAGACAACTCACTGACCACCCTGGACATAAAAGAAGGATTAGTAGGAAGGAACAACCTGTCTCTGTAAAAAACTAAGGAGAAACAGCCATGAGAGCCTGAAGTTCAGACACTCTATTAGCTGAAGTGAGGGCCAAAAGAACAGTCTTTCAAGTACAACGTTGCAAGGAAGCTGAAAAAGCAGGCTCAAAAGGAACCAGAGTCAAATTTTCAAGTATAAAATGGAGGTCCCAGGAAGGATCCCTTCCTGAAAGGCCTGATATGAAGGCCATCTTTAAGAAATTGCTTGACCTCAAATCTAGAGGTCAGAGGAGGAGTCAAGGGCAGACGAGCAGACTCTGGTGACAGGTGAGCTTTCACTGAAGAATATGCTATCCCAGCATGGAGAAGACCACACAAATAAGACAGAACCAAAAGAACCTCCACAGAAAGGGAATCCTTATGGCAAGCAAGGCACCAGACAGAAAATTGCTTCCTGGTAATGGGTTTCCCAGCCTCCTGCAGGACTCAAAGCATACTCTCAGAAAAGAGGTGCCTAATAGGGAACGAAACCCTATCACCCTTCAGTATCAAGCTGAAAAGCAGACAAGTGAGAATGGATAATAGACCCCTTATTTTGTGTGAGAAGATCCACCTGGTGTAGTAACTTGGGGTGACCGTCCTTGCCAAAAAAGAATCGTTATCAAGACTTTGGGATTGTCTTGCATGATCTTGTGCAAGACTCGTGGTAGGGGAGGGAAGGCATAGAGCAACATTCCCTTCCAAGGAAAAGACAGGGCGTCCATTTTCCAAGCCAGAGGGCTTGGGACTCTGGAGAAGAATAGAGAAAGTTGTCTGTTCAGAGGGGAGGCAAAAAGATCTACCAGAGGAATACCCTACAGAGGGACAATGTCCAGTAACACATCTCTGTGAAGCATCCATTCATGAGCTTGTGTGCTAAGTCAGCTCAAAGAGTCTGCCACTAGATTATGCTTCAAGGGAATGTAAACAGCCTGAAGAGTCCCTTGACACTGAATAACTAGACCCCAGACCTGAAGAGCTAGTCTGCAAAGCAGACAGGACCTTGTAGGCCCTTGTTTGTTAAGATACCACATCACTGTGGTGTTGTGTATGAAAATTTTGAGAGGCCTGGAAAAAGAGGGAAAGGAAAGCCTTTAGAGCTAGAAGCAGAGCCCTCATCTCCTTTATATTTATTTAATTAATTTATTTTACATTTGTTGACTGGGTTAGTCCGACTGAGATAAGCAGCCCTTTTTCATTGGAGGCCCGGGGAGAAAAGCTCCACAGTTTTACAATTTTAGTGTTAACAGTGCCAGCAGGTTACAATGTATACATACAATGAAATACATTTTATCAGAAAAATAGTAGAAAAAAACATAAGCATACATAAGAGAAATTCGATACAAACATTTTCAATAAACAGTGAAAAAAGTTCATAGTGTATGTAATCATTTCATTAGATATGTGACATAAGAAATAAGAGATTGAAAAAAAGAGTGATACTTTTAAGAGGTTTATGAGCTAAAAAGGTTTGAAGTTTTGGTGGTTACATATGAAATTAATGGGTGAGATCAGGGAGGATGAGGAGCAGAGGCAGGACCAGTGAGTTCGGAGGTACTCTCTAGTGGCAGTTTTGAATTGATTTGGATGTTTGATGGACTTGATTTCTAGTGGTAATTTGTTCCATGATATGGAAGGATTGTAGCTGTAGAGGTTGCAGCCAATTTTAGTCTTGGGTTTGTATATTTGTAGTAAGTTATGGTCAGAGGTACGTAGTGACCTAGTGAGGGAATATTGAGTGATGAGGGGAGACAGGCTAGGGCAGAAGGATTTCAGGTATAGTATAGACAGAATTATTGGGTCTATATTAGAAGACCGAAGATGCATTCTTTCGAATGTGTCTTGGTTGAACTGAAAAGGCTGAAAACGCAAAATATCGAAGTGGTTGTTAAGCGAATTCTTTCCCTGGGAAAGAATTTGCTTGGACTTCGGTACTTTGCCGTTTTCGGCACTGTAGTGTGGTCTCAGAGTTGGTATATTTAAATAGGGGGTGTGGGGGGGGGGCTTTCGCTTACATAGGGTCGATTAAACACCGTTCGATTTTTTTTAAGCATTTAGTGATTTAATATAGACCCGAATTATTTGTAGTTGAGAGAGTAGAAGCTGGTGAGGTAATTCCATCCAGTTTAGGTATCTTAGTGAAAGACAATAATGCGATTTATAAGTTTGGTGAACAGCAAATCTGGAAACCTTGTTGTAAGTAGACTCTAGTTTAGTTAGTAGTGTGGAGTAATTGGTAATAATTTGGCAGCTACATAGAAGGCTAGGTAGGAGGTACACATGAGAGTGGATTATTTTTGCTTTGTTAGAAACATTTTGTTTTGAAAAAGAAGGCCACGTTTTTGGTGTGTCTTTTTGATGCAGTTGTTTACATGTAGATCAAACATGAGTTGGTCATCTATCGTTACTCCTAGTAGTTTTGTACTAGGTTCAACATTGAGGATGTTACTGAAGGACAGTACAGATAATGTAGATTTGAAGTGGGTGATGTTCTTTGGGAGAAATAGTAAGAGTTTGTCGTTTTAGGGTTAAGAACTAGCTGGCTGTCACAGAGCCAGGATTCGACCGAGTTAAAAGATGCTTGAGTTGCAGAGATAAGGTCAGAGGGAGTATCTGTGAAGGTGATGACGGTGGAGTCATCTGTGTATTATACTTGTGATTACTATGGACAGGAGGTGTAGAGTAGATTAGCGAATATACTGAATAGTAATGGGCCAAGGATAGATCCTTGAGGGACTCCCATTTTGATAGGAAGAGGAGGGGAGAGAGCTGAGAGCCATCTCTCACTGATTGCAGATGGTCAGTGAGATAGCTGGAAGACCAGGTAGTAGTAGAGGTAGAGAAGTATAGGTTCGCCACTATGTTCAGCAGAAGAGGTTGAGAGACTGTATCAAAGGCTTTTGAAAGGTCGAAGAATAGGCAGGAGACCAACTTATTATGGTCTCTGGCTACAGAAATAGTATTAATAAAGGATATAAGGGCAGTTGTAGTTCTATGCTTAGGGCGAAAACCATGCTGGGTAGGTGTGAGGAAGTTTTCCTGTACGTATTTCATGATTTGCTTGTGTATGTGTTAGAAAAATATGTATTAATGTGTGTATTAGCAATATGCTTAGTGCATTTAAAGCTTGAAAAAGAGTTAACACATTTATTCTATTTCATACTGCATAAATCTGTACAAACTGCAGTTGCTTTCTGACCTTGTACTGTTACTAAAAAGCTAAAATCTTGCTTGTGCCTTGGAAATTTACTGAGAAGCAGGTGATTTCTGCTTGCGTTAGGAAAATAATGAATAGAACAATACTACTTGTATGAAACTTAGACAAGAAGTTCCGCTGTGCCATGAAAAAATACACAGCTGTAGAAGTTACAGATAATTAGTACAAAGCCTGCTTGAAAATATGAACTCCAATCAGCATTTGCTTGTATCTGTATTAGAAAAGTACCTTGAAATGTAACACTGTACAACAGACGTTTGTAAACGGATTAATAGTTACCAAGGCCAGGTTATTTTTCTGAAAAGTTTCTCACAAATCTAGTCATGTCAGCAGAAAATCTGAGTAACATCTGCTGTAGAACAATACTGAAAGTTGTGCTTGATTACGTCAGCTTAGAAGGCCATGTCTTGTAAAATAGTATAAGAATGAACATACTTCCTGTTAGTAGTTAGACAAATCCTTGTATTTGCATGTTTTTGTTTCCTTGCTGCAAGTAAATTAAAGTGCCTTAACTGAACCTTACGTCTATTGGTCTTTGAAGTTTTTTCCTTTGACAGATTGGTCCTTCGGACCGGAAACCTTCACTTCGCCTCAGGTCAGACAGGCCAGGTGGCTTGAAACCGTACGGGGAAGAAACCACATCGGTTCTTCTTACTTGAAAAGTCCTCCGATTGAATTGTCGTACAAAAGAGGCCAGCCACTTTCTGATCTGCGACTGAAGGATGGGTTTACTCGAACCAGGTGATCAATCAAAAAGGCTCAGGTAAGGTGCATCTACCTTCTTTTTCTGTTTTAGATCAGGGACTAGATTTGTATTTGTTCTGTTAAGACTTTATTTATAAGTCAGGGACAGAAAGATTACTGTCTTGTCCCAGATCAGTAAAACAGAGCAGGTAGGCAGTCATTCTGAAGAGACTATAAAAATATCCGTGGTACCACGTTAAAAATAAGGAGTTACGTAATGATTAAAAGGGTAGAACAAAAATGGGTAATAATTGTACAAAAAGGTCCCAAAATCCACCGTTAACCGAGGACGAAATACATGCAGTCACAGCGTACTGATAATATTAAATACTACTCAAAATGGGTTAATAAGTATGAATTTGATGGTAAACTAGAAAAATCCTCACTTGTCAAACTTGTCAAACAGCTTTAAACCGATTCTAGAGGTCGGGTAAAAAAGCAATGTCAATTAGGAATTCCTCAGGCACACAGGTGGATTGAGGAAGTAAACCGAAGGGAACAAGAGAGTAATAATTCAAAAGCAATGTTTTTAGATAAGGAGACAATAACTTAGTAATAACGTCGGCCCCTCCACCTCCTTTACCAGAATATGAGGCAAGTGAACAAGTTAGTCCACCTCTGCGATATCCTGCTGTCACTATGAGTAGAGACACCACAAAAGCGAAACAGTTTATTAGAGATCCCATCGAGACCGGGTCTCGAACACGGGCAGGAAACTCAAAAGGGGACATTGAGTTATATCAAATGGGTAGAAATTCACGATTTATGAGTGAAGAAGAAATATGCCCACTTATAGAAGTTAATTTTAGAAAGTTCTTAGAAGATTTGCAGGGAATGAGGCTGAGTTGTAATTTAAACGGAGAAGAGGTAGAAAAAGTAGTCAGACAAATTGTGGGACCAGATTGGCACATGATTAGTGGCGACTGGAATCCCTGTGATATTGCGCTCAGGCCCCTCACACATAGCAGCGCAGAGTTAGACAACAGAGTGAAAGGTCTTACAGACCGAATCTCTGAAAAATGGAAGCCTAGGGCAGACTGGACTTGCATTAATCAATGCATCCAACAGGAAGGTGAAGCTATTGACCGATATTATGCCAGACTATTAGAATGTTTTAATAACCATTGTGGAATGCAGGTTCCTGAAGATCAGACACACGATTCCCCATACGAGCAGCAGTTAAAGAATGCATTTTGAAAGGCAGTATTGTACCTATAAGCAGCTTTATTACAAAACACATGGTAGATCATCGTACAAGCAGGTTACAGTCATTGTTGAATATGCTAGGCATGCCGAAAGGCATTTTAATAGCAAAAAGAAAAAGAAAGCCCAAGTATTTTCTGTAGAAGATGGAGCAGACGTATATGTAGTACAGTCTGGGGAAAAAGGGCAAGAGAAATGCCCAGGGAAACAAACAATCTGATCAACGATCAGAGGACTTTGAAGGGCGAAAGAAAAGGAGTGAATGTTTTAAATGCGGTAAGAAAGGACACTTGGCAAGGGATTGCAAGAAAAACAAGAAGGCAACCACGGTGGATAAGGAGGGTGAGGACTGACTATATGATAGTCAGGAATCACTAGAAGGGGATAGCGGAGAAAGGACAAATGAGTATGTGACAGAGGGAGTAGAGAATGTGACAGAAGAAATAGAGGAAGTGCAAGAAGTCACAGATAGTGAAAAAAATGAAATATTGGATTTGGCTTTATTGAGCTTAGAGCTCTATTTAGCAGACATGAAACCAGATGTTACACTCCTGGTAGAAGGGAGGGAAGTCAGATTCTTGTGTGACTCAGGGGCATCACGGACCCTGGTACATCCCTCCAAACTGCCAGAGAATTCAGAGTCACCTGATTACATATTAGTGAAACAGCTAATAGACAGCTGTATCGGGAGCCCCTCTCCCATAATATTGTGATAACTGATCCTGTTTCAGGATTGACCGAGAAAAGCAAAATTGTCGTATCTGCAAAATGCCCAGTAAACCTCTTGGGCAGAGACCTTATGCAGTTATTTGGTATAGCAGTAGTTCCGACTATGCAGGGTATGGAAGCACAGCGACAAATTGATACCTTTGCAGTACAATCGGAGGGTGAAATGTTTTATTGGTACAGCCAGGACTTGGTTATGACTGGTCCAGGGGCTGTGACCGAAGAGCTGATGAACGTAGCCATCAGCAAGTTCCCCTCCCTTGACATTGATAAACAGCATTTATTGCACTGTACTCTGTATTATTGTAATACACCAGGACCTGATAAGGAATATGAGCAAGAATTGTTTAGAAATCGTGCAAACAGATTGGTATTACGTAATCTGTACTGGGACACAGAAGGGAACAGTGTAGCCAGATGTTCATTGCCCCAGGAGTTCTTTGCACTCTATAAATCTAATCGATTACAACATGTTAGTTTAACTAAGGACAAAAATGTAAAATGGGTAGACTTAGGAGAAAAAGTCACGAGATGGGAAAAACAGACAGAGTTAGAACTGTCAGAACAGGGAATACAAATGCAGAAGCTGAATTGGATAACTCAGACCCACCCAGCTGTACACTTGCAGTCTAGCAAGGACAGCTGATTTGCACTCATATTGAAGGAGGAAGAGAATGCCTTATGGAATATACCAGAAAATCTCTGGTCGACAGGAAAATCAGATGTAGGACATATTCGTACAGCGGGACCAGTTACTATTACGCCAAAGTCAGCATTTAGACCACAAAAAAGACAGTATCCCTTAAGAAAAGATGCAGAGGTAGGAATCAAACCTATTTATAGCAGCTTTACTTAAGGAAGGGGTGCTGGTGGAGTCTCCTGATTCACCATGTAACACACCCTTATTTCCTGTTAAGAAAGTGAATGGAGAGTGGTGTATGGTCCAAGATTTACAAGCTGTAAATGACGCAGTAATACCAAGGACACCTACGGTGCCAGACCCACACACCATGTTGAATGATTTAAAACCTCAACATAAACATTTTTCTGTGGTAGATATCAGCAATGCGTTCTTTTCGATACCGATACACCCTGACAGCCAGCATTGGTTTGCATTCACATTTCAGGGGAAAAGGTATACATATACGCGACTACCACAGGGGTATTGTGAAAGTCCAACAATATTCTCACAAGAAATGGCAAGCAGCTTGGCGGGATTTGCCCCACCAAGAGGTAGTCAGATTTTGCTTTATGTTGATGATATCCTGCTGGCGTCCCCCACACAGCAAGATTGTAAAGAAGACACCATAGCGGCATTACAATATTTACCCACTGAAGGACATAAAGTAAACAAAAATAAACTGCAGCTTTGGAAAAAAAAGTTAAATACCTAGGATATGTAATATCCAAGGAAGGTAGGACATTAGATGAGGACAGAAAAATAGCGATTTTGCAAGCACCAAAATCCACTACCAAGAAAGAAATGATGTCCTTCCTGGGTACGACTAATTTTTGTCGGAGTTGGATTCCAAACTATGCCTTAGAATCTGCACCGTTGACTAACCCGATTTATAAAAAGCCTATAGCAGCACAGGATTTATTACAATGGACACCAGAAGCAGAATCTGCTTTCTGCAAACTGAAACAGTTAATAGCGTCCTCATTAGTTTTGGGATTATCAAACTATCATAAACGTTTTTTCCAAACTGTAGATTGTAAGCAAGGTTATATGACATCACTATTAACACAGCAGCAGCATGGGGACAAGCAACGCCCTACTGCTTATTATTCATCACAACTGGACCCAGTGGCACGGTCTTTACCTCACTGTGTACAAGCAGTAGTTGCAGCTGCAATGGCAGTACAGGCTTCGGCCGCAGTAGTGTTGTTCCACCCTCTCACATTGAGAGTGCCTCATGCAGTCGCGATTATTTTACTACAAGAAAAGGTAGCATATCTTTCCCCTGCTAGGCATCTTTCCTGTATGACTATATTGTTGAGCCAACCTCATATGACAACTGAACGGTATACAACTTTGAACCCTTCTACCTTGCTCCCAACCCCTGCAGATGGCACACCACACAGCTGCCTGCAGGTGATTGAGCAAAATGCACTGCCTAGAAAAGATCTTACGGATGTTCCCTTGGATAATGCTGAGGTGACATACTACGTGGATGGCTCATGCAAAAGGGGTCCTGCAGGACAGAACCTAGTAGGATATGCAGTAGTTTCTGACACAGACATTATAGAAGCAAAATCTTTACCACATAGTTTATCTGCACAGGCAGCAGAATTGATTGCCTTGACATGGGCATGTACCTTAGCAAAGGGTAAATGTGTGAACATTTTTACTGACAGCCAAGTATGCTTTTTCTACTGCACATGTTTTTGCGCAACAGTGGAAAAATCGAGGAATGATAACATCTACTGACAAACCAATCAACCATGCACAGTTTATTTTAGATCTTTTAGAATCTATTCAGTTACCTCAGAAAGTAGCTATTTGTAAATGCACAGCTCATACCAAGCAACAGGACAAGATTTCAAAAGGTAATGCGAGAGCTAATACAGCTGCAAAGCAGGCAGCTTCAGAAGTATTTCTTTTGAATGAGGAACTACAACCCTCTGAGATTTTAGACTTAGAAATGTTAAAGACAATGCAAACACTTACTATGCAAACTGAAAAACAAAGATGGGTAAAACAAGGAGCAATTCTCGAAAAGGAGCTGTACATCTCTAAAGAAGGAAAACCGATATTGCCGTCTAATTTGTTTAGATATGCAGCTTTGTTGAGCCATGGGCAGTGCCATGTCTCAACAGGGGGGATGGTACAGCTGGTGAACCAAGTGTTCACGACATACGGATTTACAAACTACTCTAAAAAATTTTGTTCGTTATGCCACATCTGTAATAAACATCATGCACAAGGGGCGTTAAAGCCCAAGCAAGGGAGTTTCCCTACACCACCGTATCCATTTCATTCTATTTGTATGGATTTTATAGAGTTGAATAAATGTGAACATAAGAAGTATTGTCTTGTCATTGTAGATATGTTTTCCAGATGGGTGGAAGCCTTTCCGACTAAAAATCCAGAAGCTACAACTGTGGCCAAAGTGCTTCTTAAAGAAATCATCCCTAGATTCGGCATTCCGGAAAGGATCTACAGTGACAACGGCACACACTTCGTGAATCAGACCATACAGCAGTTAAGTAGACATTTTGGTATTTCTCTAAAGAATCATTGTGCGTATCACCGACAATCAGCAGGGCTAGTAGAGAGGCATAATGGGATTTTAAAGAGTAAGCTAAGAAAATTAATAACAGAAACGCTGAGAAACTGGGTGTACTGTCTTGCCCCTGGCACTGTTGAGCATGAGAACTGTTCCGAATGCAAAAGGATTGACTCCTTTTGAAAAGCTCTTTGGAAGGGCTTACTATATACCTCAGAGGAAATCTCTCATGCCCGCAGACCAGGAAGCTGACAGTACATTAGCAGAGTATATGCGTAATTTGTTAAATTCTAAACATTTGTTGCAGTTAAATTCTGTTTCAGATAAAGAACGAACCAGTCTGTCAGAAGTGGCAGTGCCCCCTGGAGCGTGGATCTGGCTGAAGATAGTTAAGAGGAAAAATTGGGCACCTCTGAAGTGGGAAGGTCCATATCAAGTGCTTTTGTCAACACCCACTGCAGTCAAAATTGCAGAGCGTGCCTCCTGGCTCCACTTGATGCACTGTAAATTAGTTAAAAACTTTGAACTGGACAAAAATCTTGTTACATGCCAAGAACAAAAATGATAGAGTCCAGAAGAAACAGAATGCAGAACAACCCTTTCCTCAGAAGTATTGCATAATCATCCTGTTAACTGTATTAGTGACAATAATCTTTTTGTTGTGGCCTTTTCTTTTCCCAGCCACACAGACTGAACTGAATAAACGTGAAGCGTTACTCATAAACTGGCATCCAAACTTTAACACTTACCAGGCAATTAAATATGTGTATGCTGAGACTTTCAATGTTTCGAATTGCTGGATTTGCACAGCTTTGCCGACAGCATACGGGGGGGGTTATTAATGAGTACAGTCCCCCTAGGGGTCAATGAGACCTGGGAGAACTCGATTTATGATACCTCAACCATTACAGCACAAGATAAAATAGCATTGCAATTGTCTGTTCCACAAAAGGGAACTGTGTGTTTTTATAAAAATGATACTGTTCAGGTGGGTTTGAGCAATTGCAATGTGACTGTTCCTTATAGATGTTACACTAAAGGTAACAAAGTAGAGCTTTATTGTACTACAAACTATGATTTATTTCTTGGATTGATGCACAAAACACTTGATGAAGTAAAACATAATTCTGTTATTTATAAACAGCTGTCTATAATTGACAGAAAAATGTTTAATGCAGGGCGAGTGTACATTCATAGCAAGGTTACTACTAAAGTAAAGGATTGTTATTTTGTGTGTGGCAGAAAGGCATACAAATGGTTACCTGAGAATTGGTCCGGTAGTTGTTTCTTGGGTTACCTAGTTCCGGCCATACGACACACTGCAGTTTTGCCTCATGGGAAAATTCAAAATGTCCAAGAAGTTGTCAAGAAACCTGTAAATCTAGTGGGACAAATCGATGCGCGTTGGAAAGACCATCACTCTCTAGGCAAAGGACTGACACACATGGACTTGTGTGATAGCGTTATATCGTGGGCAGGCATATTACCAGCATATGGAGCAGTGAAATCGATCTGGGAGCTGAGAAAACTGTCAAAACTTCTCGAGGTAATGAGCAACGCAACTTTTTCTGCTCTCGAATTGGTGACTGATGAACTGAATGCTATGAGAACTGTAGTGCTCCAAAACCGCATGGCTCTCGACTTCACCCTAGCGGCGAGAGGTGGTACGTGCGCTTTAATCTAAGAAGAATGCTGTTCATATATTCCTGACCATAAACACGAGATAGACAATCATCTTGAGGTAATTCAGCAAGTGTTGGCCATGGCCATGACCAAACCAGGCCCAAACCCACTGACGGACTTTTTCCAGAAATGGTTTGGGGGTGGGGTACCATCCTAATGAACATCCTGATTGCCATTTGTACAGGTATGCTCCTACTGGGAGTGTGTGTTTGTTGTGGTATCCCCTGCATGAAAAGGTTGATTAAAGACCTTATTGACATGTCAGTTTCTGAAACCTTATATCAAAGTACTGAGTTTGAAGAACTGTTAAAAGACTAAAAATGCTTCCATAAGTTTAAACTGAATGACTCTCTTAACTGCAAATCCTGAGTGGAAGAGGTTAGGAGAAGAAAACAAACTGTTTATGCTTATTTTGAAAGTAGAATAAAAGCAAGGGATGACTTGCACCTGTCACCCCTGGGCTTCCGGATATTGGCAAAGGCTCTTGCCACCCCCATAGTGCCTTTTTTAGGCAAGGCTCAAATTCTAAACCTACCACCCTAGAACACCAAAAAGGAAAAAAACTAAGGGTAATGCTGCTCAATGCCAGAAGTCTCAATCTCAAGATGCACGCACTCGAGGCCCTTCTCAATATGGAGAACGTAGATGTCTGTGCTGTGACAGAAACCTGGTTCAAGGCTCCTGAGAGCACCCCAGAACTAACAGGTTTCACCTCATATCATGCGTTCCGGCCCCAAAATCCGGACAACACCAAGAAAGGAGGGTGTCCATATTCATAAAGGACACCCACACCTCAAGGTTGGTGGCAACGCACGATGCATCGGAGACCATCCAGGTGCAATTAACCATAGGCAAGACTGCTCTGCAATTTGTAGCATGTTACAGGCCACCCTCTCAAACTCAGGAACCTCACATGGCCTTCCTGAAAACATTGGAGGGGATAAATGTATCTCCAAACACCATCATACTAGGTGACTTCAACTACCCTAATATAGACTGGGAACACTACTCAAGCCCGAACACTGTAACCCAAAGATCCTGGAGTTCATAAACTCAAATGCCATGGAACAACTAGTCACCATCCCCACAAGAGGAGAAAACATACTTGATCTCATAATCACGAACATGGGATCAAAATGTTCAACACCGGAAGTATACCCCTCACTGGTGAGATCAGATCATAAACTAATCTCGCTGGAGGTCCTCATCCCGCCCCCACCTGAAACAAAAAAGACCACAGTGAAAAACTTCTCAAAAGCCGATTTCACACTTCTAAAAACTAGTGTGGTCTCCTTTAAGGCCCCTGAGCCAGTGGTAAACATTACTCAAACCGCTGAATCACTTACAAATGCCTTCTACCAGCACCTACAGGACTGCATGGATCAGGCAATCCCAAACAAAACTAAGACTCTCTGTACCAAAGGCAAGCATCCAGTCTGGTGGACCCCAGCCATAAACAAGCTCTACAACAAAAGGAGGAAGCTACTACAAGATAGAGCAAAATCCTTGAAAGGTAAGACACCTTTGATCATTATAAGTAAAAAACTAAGAGCTCTCATAAAATCATCCAAGGCAAATTTTGAGAGAAAAATCGGCAAGGACTCTAAAGACAATCATAAGGCCTTCTTTAGCTATGTTAGAAACCTAGGAGGAAACTCCCAGATATGCTCAGAATTAGTTCAAAATGATGTGAAAATTACTGAACCTACACACATTGCTAACATACTGGCTGACAGGTTCAGTGCAAACTTCTCCCCCCGCTCCCGCCCAAAAGGAGAGATATCTATTCCAGAGGATTGTAGCCGCCCAAACATCTCCAACGCCCAGGTGACAACTGCCCGCACTAAGCCAAAAACACAGCATCCATGGGACGGATGGTGTCCGCGCTGTGTGCTTCATGAACTCAACGAGGAATTAAACCCACAGTTAGGACAGCTGTTTAATCTTAGCCTCACCTCAGGATACGTACCCAAGGAGTGGCGCACGCACTGTGGTCCCACTTCATAAGGGCGGTGCCTCCACAGACCCTGGAAATTACCGCCCCATTAGCTTGACAAGCCTTATCTGCAAAGCCATAGAGAGGATCATAATGGAACTCATAAATAAAGACATAGGGAACTTGCAGACTTTGGATCCAACCCAGTTTGGCTTTGTCAAAGGCAGATCCTGCCTCTTAAACTTGGTTGACTTTTTCGAGACAGTCATCAAGGCCATTGATGAGGAAAGGCAGTCCATACAGCCTACCTCGACCTGGCAAAGGCCTTCACACAATACCCCACTCAGGTATCATCGAAAAACTCATCAGCTTGAATGTAAACCCATACATCACAAGATGGGTTGTAAACTGGCTAAGTGACAGAACCCACAGGGTCAGAGTTGCTGGAGCCATGTCAGACTCAAAGCCTGTCACAAGTGGTGTCCCACAGGGCTCAGTCCTGGGTCCACTCTTGTTCGGCATCTACTTTTCTGAAGTACAAGCAAACACAGGAGGGTTATGGCTGACAAAGTTTGCAGATGACTGCAAACTGGGCCATAGTCGAAAACACATCTGACACAGATATCCTCCAGAAGGGCCTCACAGAAACGGATAACTGGTGCCAGAGCCATGGCCTGAAGTTAAACGCCAAAAAATGCATAGTCATACCCTTTGGGAAAAACAAGGTTACCCCTAGCTACCATATAGGTGGCAATCCACTGAGCACAGAAAAAGTCATCAGGGATCTGGGGACCCAAGTTGACAGTAGCCTTCGCTTGACACTCATGTTGCTAAAGTAGTTAGGAAAACCTTCTATATCGCCCACCTGATCATGAAGGGATTCACATCTAGATCAAGGGAGGTCATCGTCCCCTTGTACTCATCACTCATTAGACCTATGATTGAGTACAATGCCCCGTTCAGAATGTATCTGACCGGACACCTGCTGCAGCTTGAAAGGCCCCAAAAGTTCCTCACCAAAAGGATAAAGGGTCTCAAAAATATGTTTTATGCTGCCCTACTGAAAGAACTCCAGCTCTATTCAGTCTCATACCGCTTGCTCAGAGGTGACCTGTGCCTGACATATAAGGCCATGTCAACCAAGATTTGATGAATATGCTTTACCTCAAAAAATCTAGATCCCTCAGAACGACAAGGGCGGGAGACTTAAACCTTGACACGGTTATAAATAGAACGTGCTGGAGGGACAGATTCATCACCCAGAGACTCCCTATGCTGTGGAACAAAATCCCGATACATGTGAGGCAGAGCACCTCGCTGGCCTTGTTCAAGAGGAATCTTGACCAATGGATGGGAGATCGCAGATATACCCCAGGGATTACTTCAGTGTCACTGCTTGACAGAGGCACAGAAAAATGATAGGCATAGTTTTTATTCAAACTAAAGGGGTGGCGAAAGCCACATAACTATGGGCTAGGCTTATAAATGCCCTTGGGCAGATAGCCTAGTATGAACCTATGAACCTATGAACCTAATAGGGGGGGAATGCTAGAAAAATATGTATTAATGTGTGTATTAGCAATATGCTTAGTGCATTTAGAGCTTGAAAAAGAGTTAACACATTTATTCTATTTCATACTGCATAAATCTGTACAAACTGCAGTTGCTTTCTGACCTTGTACTGTTAGCTAAAATCTTGCTTGTGCCTTGGAAATTTACTGAGAAGCAGGTGATTTCTGCTTGCGTTAGGGAAATAATAAATAGAACAATACTACTTGTATGAAACTTAGATAAGAAGTTCCGCTGTGCCATGAGAAAATACACAGCTGTAGAAGTTAGATAATTAGTACAAAGCCTGCTTGAAAATATGAACTGCAATCAGCATTTGCTTGTATCTGTATTAGAAAAGTACCTTGAAATGTAACACTGTACAATAGACGCTTGTAAACGGATTAATAGTCACAAAGGCCAGGTTGTTTTTCTGAAATGTTTCTCACAAATCTAGTCATGTCAGCAGAAAATCTGAGTAACATCTGCTGTAGAACAATACTGAAAGTTGTGCTTGATTACGTCAGCTTAGAAGGCCATGTCTTGTAAAATAGTATAAGAATGAACATACTTCCTGTTAGTAGTTAGACAAATCCTTGTATTTGCATGTTTTTGTTTCCTTGCTGCAAGTAAATTAAAGTGCCTTAACTGAACCTTACGTGTATTGGTCTTTGAAGTTTTTTCCTTTGACAGTATGCATTTTTCCAGTATTTTTGAGAGTAGTAAGAGGATCACAATGGGTCTAAGTTTGTAATGTCAGAGGAGTTATCTACTTTGTGAATGGATATGGTGTAGAATTCTTTCCAGATAGATGGGACCTTAGATTCTGAGATGGAGCAATTAGGACCGATACAGGGAGGGCAAGGAATTCAGCAGCAATTTTTAGGAAATGGGTTGTCAGCAGAAGCAGAGTAGGGTTTAAGTTGAGAGAGCAAGGATTTTATATAGTTAGTGGGTACAGTTGTAAGAGAGAAAGTGGTAGAGGAGTTAAGAGTAGGAAAGGATTTGGAAACGTTAGTTGAGTTGGTAGTACAGAGGAAAGAATGTATCAACTTAGATATGTATTCAATGAAATAGGAACTGAATGAGGTAGCTTTTTCTTCTGGTAAGTTGTTTGGGCAGGGCTTGGGATGGGTTACCAGGTGCAGGATTTGGTTTAAAGAGTTCCAGAATTTATTTGGATCTGTTTTTTGGGCAGTTGGGGGGGGGGGGGGGTTAAAGAAGTTCTTTTTGTCTTTGTGGATGTGTTTTTTTGCCTGATTTCTTAGTTCTTTATATTTTTGCAAATGGGAAGTGAGCTTAATTTTTACCCACCATTTCAATGCCCTGTCCTCTAGTTTTCATTAGGATGTGGGTGGCATTGGTAAGTCAAGGGGATACATTAGATTTGAAGTGAACATTGTGGGGTGGAGCAAGAGAGTTAAGAATGTTAAGGTAAGTAGAGCTGAAAGAGTGGACAGCTTCATCAAGGGGGAGATAGGTTAGATGTGTCCAGTTTATCCTGGAGAGGAGGGCATTAAAAGTCTAAGGACAGATACTGATGTGGGCCAACCTCTGATGAAGAGGTCAGAGACCCTGAATCTTGACAGAGCCAAAGGACACCTGCCCCATCCTCTGTCTGAGGCACCTGTAAAAAGCTCTTGAGTCGGGACTGGAGCCTGGAAAGGAAGCTCTGGTTTGAGAAAAGGTTGATGAATCCACCACTAAAGCTTGAACTTGAAACAAGGACGGAAGGAAGGGAACTGGGAAGTCCAGGGGTGGAAATGTTGGAGACACAATGACTTGAGGTACCACTGTAGCTTTCTCAAGTGGAGCCTGGCCAAAGACAGCATGGGAATGGTGGAAGCCATGAACAAGAGGACCCTGAGAAAGTCCCTGGCTGTCAATGGAACCAGAAGAAGAGAATGGAAAAAGGCAGTAAGAGACAAGGCCGTGGGGACAGGCAGAGATGAGAGCCTGGGGGTGGTCTGCCCGCAACTAAGGAAAATATGAGCCTGAGAAGAGGTCAGAGCTCATTTCTGGAAGTTTAAGGTGAATCCCACACTATGCAACAGAGAAATTGTAAACTGGAGATCTGGAAGTAGAGCATCAGGGAAAGAAGCTTGAATGAGTAGATCATCCAGATATGGAAAGAGACATACTCGAAATAAAGGAATCTTGACACGGGCGTTGAGCTGGGAAAGGTCCAGAATTGGTCTCCAAGTGCCCTCCTTTCTGGGAACTAAAATTATTCTGGAATAAAAACTCTCCTTACTTGGGCAGAAGGCACAGCTTGAATGGTGCCCTGGACCAAAACAGAATGGAGCAACCCTTGGAAAAGGAGGAAGTTATTGCAGAGGAGGTTTAGGGTTGCCCAAAAAGGTAGGAAGGGATTTCCAGACCATGACATACCCCTGGTGGATAACAGACAGAACCCAACAACCAATTTGGAAGAGAAAGGGAAAGCTGGAGGAATAAGGGAACAGGGGTAGCAAACTGTCAAATGGAACCCGGCTTATCCTGAAAAGCAGGTTTCTGGAAAACAGGGGTTTCAGTAGACTTTGCACACATCTGGAACCCTTTTTTCCCTTGAGTGTAAGGCCAGACTGTCTGCAAACAAAAACTGATTTGTAGGGGGCAATTCCTCTGAAACTTAGAAATAAGAGAAACAAAAATATGTTTCAACTCCTGCAAGGCTTTCTTTACGCTTATCCTGGAGAGACATGACAAGTTTAGTAGCAACAACAGAAAGACTTGTACTCTCCAAAGGAGCATCCAATAATTTGGCCTTAATGTCATCAGGCAAAGTTTGAAGATGAAGTCAAAAATTACACCTCATAGCAGAAATAAAGGCAGCAGTCCTGCAGAAGCCATCAGCTGCATCGTAACTGCATTTTGATAGAGTGGCAAGCAACTTGAGAGGTACAGCCCAACAGGGAAAGGGTAGAAGCCTTCCCCTTAAGAGTCAGGAAGTTTAGAAACCATTTTGGAAACCTGAGAAAGGTGGGCCAAAACATACCTGGTCATATGAGTCCGGTAGTTGAGAAGGGTGGGAGGAAGCAGAGCAAATCATGTTGCAGAGGAAGACTTTCAGTTTTTAGAAATAATGTAATTTAACAATACAGACACACAAACAATGAATCATGGGGATCAGTTTTGCAATTACAATAGGTGTCTTTACTCTAGGTGCATGATATGTCTTAAGCTTTTGTTGCAAAAGTTACCGATAAATTTTATTTTAATTTATATTTAAAAAAAACACATTTTCCTAGGACCCCAATTATGTTAATCTGGGATAAAGTACAGCTGTGTAAGTAAACTTACCAATAACAACAGATGTTCAATTGATCGCTACTACAGAAGCCTTAGCTACTTGGGTAGATTACCATAGATAAAAGAGACTAGAAGGAGAAAGGATGAGGGTCCAGCAGCCTCTGGAGATTGCTTCTCCAGGAATAGTATAGGCTTTCCTAGGACCAATCTAGTTTATAGTGCTTTGTAAAGTCATGTGCAGAAGAATGTTGCTGCATCTAGAATACTTCCAGAATCCAACCCTTTATAAAAAGAGATAGATGAAACAAATGCCCTCGTACACTGAGTCTTGACCTTGCCAAGAACTGACTTCTTATTGTGGGTATAACAAAAGGGGATAAAATGGGACAACCATTTTGATAGAGACCACCATTGCCCTTGAAGGTTTGGAAGCTTGCTGGCTGTTATAACCTTAGCAGGATATAACCCATAAAACTAAAGCTACTGCAGCAGTGATCATAATGATGAACATCTGGAAATAAGATCTTCCCAAACTCACTGCTGCTTGTGAATCTGTCATTATACCACTGCTAATTTGAGGTAACACCTTTAAAATAAAAATGGCCAACATAAATGGAGCTATAATGTGGCTTCTCAGTTTCAAATTTCCAAACCATGTTGCTGAAAACACCACCACAATACCTCCAACCTCTAAAAAGTAGTGATAAGTTAAGTGAGGAAAGAAGTAGGTGTTTTTAAAATGCCCTGAATCTTCTAGTGCAAATACCCAGGCTGCAAATGTTACAAGATCTTCACCATGAAATGGCTACTGCTGATATATGCAGTACTACAAATGCCCTTACCTTCTTGCTTCGTGACAGCTGTATTTATCCTTCCTTTCAAGATGTAAATGTTACCAGTCAAAGTTTTCAGCTGGTTACTTTTAATACGTTCTGTAATAACATTGCTGTGCCACAACATACCACCCAAATCCCTAAAAAAGAAATCACCATATACTTCTTAATTACAGCTTCTGAAGAAACAAGTTGAAAATGCAGTCTAGTCTATTGTTTAGACACATTTCTAGAACTTTCTTAATGCAAAGCAAAACTCCAAATAGATATCTAATGTCTGACAAAACATTATGAAAAAAGAAGTTTTGTACTCACCATAATGTTCCATCTGTGTTGTCCAGTTTCATTCTTCCTCGACTAATAATTTGGATCCAATCCTCGGATCTGACTCAGCCATTACACTAGCTCTTGGCCTGCAAAAACTCTCAAGCTCCTTTCCTATCCATAATGCACCAACCCCTAACATCTCTCAGACCTTGTTTGTTGCTTGACAGGAAGACTATAGCTGATATGCCATCACTGGAGTTCAATACGAAGGACGTTAATGTCCTTGACGCCTCTCATTCCTCCAGAAGTCAGTCATTAAAAATGGTGGGTGGGGAGTTAAGGAAGAATGAAAATGGACAACATGGATGGAACATTATGGTGCGTACATTATCTTTATCTGATTATGTCAATTTTCATTCATTCCTCAACTGATGTGACAGAGTCCCCAGCTAACTAAAATCCTGGGTGGATTCTAAGGAAGGATATTCCTGAGTACGGTTGAGCCAACGGCTGCTCTTCCCCTCAAGACCAGATCTACTTGGTAATGAGTGATAAAAGTATGATGATTTGACCAGGCTGCAGCTGCACATACATCGCCTAGGCTGGAAAGCAGAAGTTGTTGCCATGGATCTGGTTGAGTGAGCCTTTTATGGTTTTAGTGAAGGAGATTCAATTTAATGTAGATAAATGAAATGCAATCTGTCAGCCATCTAGCTAGAGTTACCTTTGTAACCGATTCGCAGAGTTTAGTACATGCATATGAAATAAACAATTGATCTGTCTTTCTAAACTCTTCTGTTCTGTGTTGGTAGAAATGTAATTGTCTATGAACATCCAACAAGTGCACTATATATTTTCCGTTATTTGCAAATTTTGGAAATAATACTGCCAAGTTAATGGATTGATTCAAGCTGGATTCTGACACCACCTTAGGAGGGAAGGAAGGAAGCTCTGGGACGTAACGTGACCCTATCCTTATAAAAAAATCAAATATGGAGGTTCAGAAGATAACACCTGAAGTTCTGAAATTCTTCTACCAGATATAACTGCCACTAAAAATATATTTTTCCATGTCAAAAATTTAAGATAACATTTAACTGACAGTTCAAAGGGAGAATGAATAAAGTTTTACAGTACCAAATTTAAATGCCATGGTGGCGTAGGGTCCTTGTAATGGGGTCTTGCAAGACAGTACCTCTCAAAAAGGCCTTACACACTTTACAGGAAGTCAGTAAAGAACTCTGAAATGTTGCATGAAAGTTAGAGATTGCGGCAAATTTGACTTTAATAATTGATGAGCTAGCACCTTCATTAAATAAACTCACCAAAAATTCCAAAACAGACTGAATTGGAGCCGAGAAGGGGTCTATCTGATTTTGTTCTGCCCAACAAACAAAACTTTTCCATTTACACCTGTAGAGTTTCCTAGTAGAGGGTTTATGGGAAGATAAAAGTATGAAACAGACAGGAAGAGAGCATTGGTTGTCTAGCTATTAAAGGAATTGGAGAAACCACGCTGTTAGCTTGAGGTTTGAGATATCCGGGTGAACTGTGCTTGTCGGGTGAGACAGGAGGTCTGGACTTGGATCCAGAATCAAAGGGGGACATAGCAGATGAGGCCAAAGGAAGGGAAACCAAATCTGTCAAGGCCAGTAAGGTGCAATGAGGATGACTACTCTTCCACTGTGCTTTCTGCAAGAATTTGTTAATTAAGGGGATCGGACGGTAAGCATATAGAAGACTGTGGGCTAATTGTGGAGTAGACCATTCCTCGCTGATTCCCCCAGCAGGGAGATTAGAGCAAAAAAAGTTGCTGCCCTTGTTTAGGGGAGAGGAAAAAAGATCACAGCAAGGCTGGCCCCACTGACTGAAAATCACGTGTCACTTTGTTGTTGAGAGACCACTAGTAAAAAGCGGTTACACTCTGAGGGCTTCTTGACATAGGGTGTAAGACCTGGTTCCCCTCTGCTTGGTGACATACCAAACTACTGACGTACTGTCTGCCTAGATTGCAACTGTTCCAAGAGGGAGTGTGTATTGGAATGCCTACAACACCAGAAGCACCGCTCTCATCTCCAGAACACTGAAGTGCAAGTTGGCCTCTTCAGAGGGCCAAGTGCCTTGGACAGTTTGCCCCAGAAAATGCCCGACAAACCCAATCTGGGAAGCAACCGTGGTCACTATGGCCTTTGGCTGGGGGAGGACGAAAGGATGACCTTGTAATACCTGTTGTGAATGCATCCACCTGCAAAGTTATCTTTTGCATACTTGAGTGATTCTTGTCTTTGCTGACATAATTTGAGAAAGTACTGACTACTGTACTGCTAGCATCCACTGTAGAATTCTCATGTGGAATCTCGCTAAAGGAACTAAAATTATTGCCGCTCATATTGACCCCAGGGCTTGCAAAGTCAATCAGGCTAAACTTCTGTTTCTATAAACTATTTTCCTGATCTTCATTCTTATCATTTGCACTCTTGACAAAGGAAGAGAAGCTACCATAAATGTTGTGTTGAATGCTGCTCCCATAACTCTAATGTCTATGTTAGTTGTAAGTGAGACTTGTTGGAATTTATGGTTATTCCGAGATGTGAACAAATCTGTAACATTTGATTTTTGATGTTGTACTTCTATCAATCAATGCCTGGTCGGGGCAGTAATAAGCCAGTCGTCTAAATATGGAAACACCCGGAATCTTTGCAGTCTCAAGTGAGCTGCTACCACTGTCATGCATTTGTTGAACACCCTGTGGGCTGTAGTGAGGCCAAAGGGCAGTGCTCTAAACTGATAGTGACTGGCTCCCAGCTGGAAGCGTAACTACCTTCTGGATCACCTGTTCATCTTATGTGACAGTGCGCATCCTGAAGATCTATCTAGCACATCCAGTCGTCCTTGTCCAGAAAGGCCTGAATGGAATGAACAGTGACCATCTGGAACTTTGTGTGTCGAGCTGACTTTTTCAATACACTGAGATCCAAAATTGGTCTCCAGCCCCCTTTTTTCTTTGCTACTAAAAAGAATGTTGAGTAAGCTCCGAATTCTATTTGGTCTGGTGGGACCTCTTGGATGATTCTTCTTAGAAGCTTTTGAATTTTCAATGTTGCTGCTTTCCTCTAACTGGGTGGAACATTGGGAAATTTTCTTGATAATGGAGGAGGTAGGGAAAAAGTGAATTATATGACCTCTGGAAATAACTCTCTGCACCCAAATATCTTTTGTTATAGCTAGCCAGTCTCTCTGGTGCAGAGTTAGATGACCCCAGACTACCTCCAGAAGTGTACAATCAGTCCTCCTTTCAGGAGCTCCGAAAGGGTTGGCTGGAAAAGGAATCTCTAGACTCCTGGTTTTGAGGGCCTCCTCTGCCACAGGGAAACTCCTTCCATTATAGCTCCTTCCTCTTCCTCTGGAGGAAGTATCCGCACATGTGTCCTGGAAAGGACTTTGGGACTTCCTGAACCACATTTTTCAACCTCCCCCTTGATTCCTGGAAAAGGTCCTTTGATGGGGTGAAAAATGCACAACACTACAGACAGGGTCTTTTCATCTTTCTCAGACCTGAAGAGTGCGTCCTTCAGTGTAGGGCCAAAGAAAAAAGAGCCATCAAGAAGTGCACTGATGAAAGAGGACTTGAAGGGCTCCACAGAAATCACACAGGCGTATCCAGCCAGGCCTCCTTATGGAAATGCCTGAACCCGCATCTCTTGAGGTGCTTTCTGCAGCATGCAACATAAGTCTCATGGACAAATTAAATATAGCTTGTAGGGTAGCCAACTGAGAGACTACTGAAGACTAAGCCTTAGCAGTTTTGGCTCCAGTAAGAGATTCTGAAAACTCTTTAATCGAATCTCTTTGAAGACTTGTAAAATGTGCCAGACAGTTCAGCAATTGGAGTGCAAAAGTTGCTGATGCATAAACACGTTTCCCAAATCAGTCCATCCCCCTAGACTCTAAGTTTACTATTAAAATCTTGAACATCAAAACACATTTTGTACACTAACACTGAAAAAATTTCCAAATTCCTGAATACTAATTAGATAAATATGTCGAAAACACATCAATTAGAAATTATCAAAGCAATGGCTTCAACATTTCTGAACGTTTACTTGCTGACACTTACCTGTATGCTTCCCAGCAGTACGAACGTACACAGTTCAGTACTGCACATCACTTTAATTCATATTTTTGCAGGGGAGCAAGCCCCCCCCATGCCCCCCACACCCCCTGCAAATTACATACTCCAACTCAGAGATCACACTACAGTCAGGAAAACGGAAAATTTACCAATCCACACTGTACCACAATCTCTATTTGTAATGTCCACCTCATATAAGCAAATGTAAAATCGCAATTTGGCAATACAGGAATTAATCAACACACATAGGTTCATACTAGGCTATCTGCCCTAAGGCATTTATAAGCCTAGCCAGAGTGTGTTTGGCTTTCGCCACCCATTTTAAATTAATTTTGCTATGCCCTTTTTCGAGGTTAGTATACTGTGCCCCTGCCTAACAGTGACACAGAAGTGATACTCGGGGTAAACCTACGATCCCCCATCCATTCATCAAGATTCCTCTTGAAGAGAGTCAATGAGGGACTCTGCCTAACCTGGACTGGGATTTTATTCCAGAGAGAAGGGAGCCTCTGGGTTATGAATCTGTCCCTCCAGCATGTCCTATTTATTTCAGTGCTGAGGTTCAAGTCTCTCGATTGCGTAGCTCGATGGGATTTGGATTTTCTGAGGTGCAGCATGTCCATTAATTCCGGGTTGGACATGGCTTTATACATCAGGCACAGATCGCCACTGAGTATAGCTGGAGTTTCTTTAACCGGGCAGCATATGGCATCTGTTTGAGTCCTTTGATCATCTTGGTGAGGTACTTTTGGGGTCTTTCCAGTTGCTGCAGGTTGTCTGGTAAGGTACATCCCAAAAAGGGCATTGTACTCAATTATGGGCCTGATGAGGGATGAGTAAAGAGGCACGGTGACCTCCCCTGATCTAGATGCGAATCCCTTCATGATTAGGTGGGCTATATGAAATGTTTTTCTAACCACTTTGGCCACGTGGTTGTCAAATGAGAGATTGCCATCAACTTGGGTCCCCAGGTCCCTAATTACTTCTTCCGTACTTAATGGATTACCACTTATGTGGTAATTTGTGGGCACTTTGTTTTTGCCAAATGGGATGACTATACACTTTTTGGCGTTTAGCTTGAGGCCATGGCTCTGGCACCAGTTGTCTGTTTCTATGAGGCCCTTTAGGAGGATGCTTGTGTCGGCTGGAGAGTCGATTATGGCACCCAGTTTGCAGTCATCTGCGAACTTGGTCAGCCAGAGTCCTTCAGTGTTGGCCTGTACTTCTGAGAAATATATACCGAACAAGAGAGGTCCCAGGACTGAGCCTTGTGGGACGCCACTTGTAACTGGTTTGGAGTCTGACATGGCTCCAGCAATTCTAACCATGTGGGTTCTGTCCTTGAGCTAGTTTGCAACCCATCTAGTGACATAGGGGTTTATATTTAAGCTGGTGAGCTTATCTATAATGCCTGATTGGGGTATTGTATCAAAGGATTTTGCGAGGTCCAGGTAGGCTGTGTGGACCACCTACCCCTCGTCAATGGCCTTGGTGACTGTTTCAAAGAAATCGACCAGGTTTAAGAGGCAGGATCTGCCCTTAAAGCCGAACTGGGTAGGATCCAGTGTCTGTAGGTCCCTAATATCTTTATTTATAAGATCCATGATGATCCTTTCCATAGCTTTGCAGACCAAGCTAGTCAGGCTTATGGGGCGATAGTTTCCAGGATCCATTGAGGCACCACCTTTGTGGAGAGGGACCACCGTTGCTGTACGCCATTCTTTGGGTACATATCCTGTAATAAGGCTGAGATTGAACAGTAGTTTTATGTTTGGGTTTAGCTCTTCTTGGGGTTCATGTAGGACGCAGCCCAGGACAACGTCTGGTCCCATTGATGCTGTGTTTTTTGCTTTGGAGAGGGCGGCTCTTACCTGAGCATCTGAGATGTCAGGGGGGCAGCACTCTGCTGGGATAGATATTTGCCCTTTGGTGGGGAGAAGTTTGCGCTGAACCTGTCAGCTAGGATCTTGGCAATGTCTGTGGGTTCGGTGTATTTTTAGTCATTTTGGACCAATTCTGAGCATATCTGGAAATTCCCACCCAGGTTCCTAACATAACTAAAGAAAGCCTTGTGATTATCCTTAGTATCCTGTGCAATTTTTCTCTCGAAGCTGGCCTTAGATGATTTTATGAGTGCCCGTAGTTTTTTGCCAATACTGATCAGAGATGCCTTCCCTTTTTGGGATTTTGCTCTATCATGTAGTAGCTTCCTCCTTCTATTGTATAGTTTGTTTATGGCTGGGGTCCACCAGACAGGACGTCTGCCTTTGGAGGATTGGGTCTTGGTTTTATTTGGGATTGCATGATCCATGCATTCCTGAAGGTGTTCATAGAATGCGTTTATAAAGGATTCTGCGGTCTGGGCCGTATTTTCCACAGGCCCGGGGGCTTTGACCGATTCCACCTCGGTTTTGAGGAGTGTGAAATTTGCTTTAGAGAAGCTTTTCACTGTGGTTTTCTGGGCAAGGGGTGGGGTCGGGATGTGAATATCCAGTGAGATTAGTTTATGGTCTGATCTTACCAGTGAGGGATACACTTCTGGTCTGGAACATAGAGTCCCCATGTTGGTGATGATCAGGTCCAGTATGTTTTCCCCTCTTGTGGGAGTGGTAACAAGTTATTCCATAGCATTAGATTTATAAATTCTAGGAACCTTTGGGCTAGGGTGTTGGAGCTAGAGTAATGCTCCCAGTCTATGTTTGGGTAGTTGAAGTCGCCCAATATAATGGTGTTTGGAGAGACCTTCATATTTTCCAGTGTTCTCAGGAAGGCCGAGTGGAGTTCCTGGGTTTGGGAGGGTGGTCTGTAGCAGGCTATAAACTGGAAGGCAGTTTTATCCACTGTTAGTTGCACATGGATAGTCTCTGATGCTTCGTGCTGTGCCACCAACCTGGAGGTGTGGGTATCTTTGACTAATATTGATACTCCCCCTCCTTTTGTGGTTCGGTCCAAGTTTTGGGGCCGAAAAGCATGGTATGAGGTATAACCTGGTAGTGCTGGGGTGCTCTCAGGAGCCTTGAACCAGGTTTCTGTTACTGCACAGATATCGATGTTCTCCATGCTAAGGAGAGTTTCGAGTGCATGCATCTTGAGGTTTAGACTTCTGGCGTTGAGTAGCACTACTCTTAGTTTCTTATCCCTTGTGATACCTATGGAGGTGGGTTTGTCTTTTGAGCCTTGCCTAAAAAAGGCACTATGGGGAAGCAAGAGCCTTTGCCAATATCCGAAAGCCCAGGGGTGATAGGTGCAAGCCGTCCTAGCGAAGCATCGTGGCTTGTCGAGCATGTCATCCCAGGCTGACAGGCATTGGATCCCCTTTGAATGACACCAATACTTAAGCCAATTGTTGAAATTGATCATCTTGTCTTCATATTGTGGCATCGTTCTTGGTGAGGGTAAGATGCTACTCAAGGTCAAGGTCATACCGGCCTGGGCTACATGCTCAGAGAGCTCCTCTAGGTCTCTTTTCATGTAGTCCAGGGAGGTACGTCTCAGGTCATTCACACCAGCAGGGCAATGACTGAGTCATATTTGTACTTGCCTTGGAGTGACCCGAGTGCTTGTGTTATGTGGCGGATCCTAGCACCCGACAGGCAGCTCACCGTGACCTTCTCCTTGTTCAGCCTGGTGAGCGGGACGTCAGTGTGCCTGACAATAGAGTCACCTATTACAAGTGTATCAGGTGTGTTGTTTAGCCTTAAGGGCTGTGACTGTTCGGCACACTGGCTTTGTGAGCTATATGTTGCACGTGTTTTGTTTTGGGTGTGCGGTTGCTTGGGTGTCTGCTTTGGAGGTCTCTGCTGCTTAGGCAGATTTTTATTTAGAGCCTCCAAGTATGTTTTTGTGTGTTTATGTGTTTGGTTTGCTGTCGTGGTAGGTCTATGTGAGACTGGAATTGTAGTGAGTGTGGTTTCCTTTTCCTCCTGACTGGTTACGCCAGTACTGAGTTGAGAGAGCTTAGCCTCCAGTTTGGCTATATGGTTGTATCTCTCACATGTGTTGGAATTTGTTGGGAGGAGGAGAGGGTTGTCTGTGTACATGAGGCAGTTGTAACATTGCCTCAAGATTCCCAGATTCACCAGCTGGACTGGAGAGGAGATTGACAACTGACCTTTGGACATGCTAGAATAGTATTGGGAATTCCTTTATAATTGAAAAAAAGGGCCAATGGAGAACAAGGTACTCAAGGGGAGTTTGTGAGGGTGTAGTGCTTTTAATTTTTTAGTGCTGACTTATATAATTGCTTTAGTGAGCAAGTACCAGGTAACTTAAATGCAAAAACGACAAACAGTAACTTTCATTCAAGTGAAACAAGGAAATAAGTACAGTAAGCAATGCAGATATCACTAGGGATCCACAGAAGTGCTGAAAAGCCGCGTTTTAGGTGGAATTAGCGTTTCAGGGAAATAACAAGCAAACAAGCATACAAACAAAGCTAGATTCAGCAGGCCTGGATCTAGTCTATGCTACAGCAAACAAGGTGTACCAATTTCAGTAAGAAGCAGTTCAAATATGCAGGCACTATAAGCCTTTAACCAGAAATTCCCAGCTCAAAGGGCAGAGTCCAGCCTCTCCTCCCACAAGAGTGCAGACCACGAACCCTCTTAATGTAAAATAACTGGCCTGAAACCCAAGTGCTTAAACCAGAATTAATACACTTTTAGAATAACAGACACTGAGCCCTCAATCAGCAGTTCCCAACTTAGAAGGATGTAAGCTACCTGTCCTGCCACCACAGTGCAGGCCACAAACCTTCCTAATGTAAAACAACTGGTCTGAAGCCCAAGTGCTTAATCCAAAAGACTTAGAATGATAGCTACACTTTAATCAAGTTACTGCCAAGCAGTAATAAATACAATTGAATACTTTAAAGAATGCCTGGATTAGTGCTCAAGTTATACAAACAAAGCTAGATTCAGCAGGCCTGGATCTAGTCTATGCTACAGCAAACAAGGTGTATCAGTTTCAGTAAGAAACAGTTCAAATATGCAGGCACTATAAGCCTTTAACCAGAAATTCCCAGCTCAGAAGGGCAGGGTCCAGCCTCTCCTCCCACAAGAGTGCAGACCACGAACCCTCTTAATGTAAAATAACTGGCCTGAAGCCCAAGTGCTTAAACCAGAATTAATACACTTTTAGAATAACAGACAGTGAGCCCTCAATCAGTAGTTCCCAACTTAGAAGGATGTAAGCTACCTGTCCTGCCACTACAGTGCAGACCACAAACCTTCTTAATGTAAAACAACTGGTCAGAAGCCCAAGTGCTTAAACTAATAGGCTTAGAATGAGTTACACCAAGCAGTAATAAATACAACTGAGTACTTTTAAGATGACGCAAAAGCAAAATAAAGTAGGAAGAAACACAAATACAGTAAAAGCAGATAATTTTTTTTTTTTTTTGAGTGAACAAATGAGATGGGCCCAGGCAGAGTATCCAAGTGCAAATTTACAAGAGGGGCGGGCAGTTTCAAAGCCACCAAGATTAACACCAAGACAAAAACAGGGTAGGTGGGTGGGGACCTACAGTCACAACTTCCAGCTAGATATTGCTCAATGCAACACAAATAAATTACTTTAAATCGTGTATTATTTGATAAAAGTGCAGATAAAAATCTACTTAGCTCCACTCATGCAGGTCTCAGTTGGCCAACACTCACAGTTTAAACAGAAATCAATTCACTGTACCACTTGTATAAGACAGAAACTGAATAACAATGAGGTAAACTACCCCCACTTATCACTGGCTATGCAGGTTTTTTAACAAGCCTTAACTGAAAATACCACTTGTATAAGACCTACTGAAAAACAGTCAACTTCCAGCTAGATATTGCTCAATGCAACACAAACAAATTACTTTAAATCGTGTATTATTGGATAAAAGTGCATATAAAAATCTACTTAGCTCCACTCATGCAGGTCTCAGTTCATTCAGCATTCCCATAACCGCCTAACTGCACTTCTACATTTTGGTAGTAAACCACTCTCTGTTAGGAGGACGGATAGTGGAACTCTGTTCTGCAAGTTACTTTTTTGTAGTTGCCGCCATGACCATGGCATCTGCTGGCACCCCTTTACCCCAAAATTTCCTGCCTACTGGCAGAGACAGAATTTGATCTGGCCTCTTAGGGTTTGGCTAAACCATATCAGGTTCCTTCCATGCCTGCCTAGTGACCAGTCAGTCAGTGGGCGGAGTAACCCAGGAGGTAGACGGCCCAGCTACAAATGCTTCCAAAAATACTGATTTCTCAGGAGAAGGGTCTTGGAAAGACCAGCCACCCTTCTGCTTAAGGATCTCAAGAATGTCTCCAAATGAGACTTCATCAGGTAGTAATTTTGGAGACCCCTCTTCTTCATCAAAATCAGTATCCTCAGTGACTGCTGAAGAGAGTTAAAGTGCCTCCTTTAGCACTTCCTTTTCATAGGGACTTCCTCGGAGGGATGGTCCAGTGAACTAGCAGAAGAGCTTAAGATACCCTGCTGGTTAGTCTGAAAGCTTTCAGCTGCCTGAACCAGTAGGGTAGAAAGTTGAGGATCGTGGTGCAAGGTTATTTGAGATGTGGAGGGTGGATCCAAGGGGTAGGACACATCTGGCCTGCTGGAGCAGAGAAAACTCTCTTCACAACCCAAAGGCAGATCACTCCAGAGAGTAGGAAGACGACGTAGCTGAGAAAGCAAATTTATGGCCCATCATCTCCCTTCTCTAAGAGAACCACCCACCCGAAGTGGACGATGGAGCCAGGCTGTCCAGCACCAAGGCTCTGAGAGGAAGAGACGGCTCAGAAAACCTCACAGTAGACTCCAACCTGACAGATCTAACAAGGATGCTTCAGTTCAGAGAGTAATCCAGCTCAGAACATGTCGGAGCCAGTGCATTCAGACCAGTATTCAGATCTGAAAAGGGTGCTTTCTTTGGATTTGAATCAGATAAACCCGGAATACTTGGATCCGAGGACTCTAAAACAACAGGTTGGATTACAGAAGGCGTTATAATGGGTGGAGTGGTAGATGATCTGACTTCCTGACCCAAAGGAGTAGAACCTGTAAGAATTCCCATCTGAAATTGTGCTGTGAAGAATTTCTCATCATCCTCTCCACATCTACTTCTGTGAGATTCGGAGGAATGAGAAGATGCTAGGGGATAGCGATTTGAAGCACATCTCTGAAAAAGAAGGCACCCTGGATGGTAGGCACCCTGGATGGTACTGGATCCAAGCTAGGAGAATAAGAAGTCCTCTGCAAAGGTTTCTATCCGGAACAGGCTTTGTTGGCTCTGATGTTAGTCAGACAGTCAGTAATTTCATTGAGATTTCTCTTTCTTCTTTTTAGGTTCGGAGGGTGAAGACTCAGAAGATTTAGGCCTTTTTGTAAAGTCTCTAGCTTTGTGCTTGGAGGACTGAACCCCAGTAATGGCTTCAGAGAATGACGATGGCGGCAAGCCATTCAAAATCGATTTGTTTTTCCTGTTAGCTAGTGCTCGTGGGTTGAATCCACGACAGATACTGCAATTCTGTTGCAAATGATCCAGGCCCAAGGAATAGACACAAAGATTGTAGGCATCACATAAGGCAACTTATGCCCACACTTATCGCACTCTTTAAATCCTGAAGGACAATCTTTGGACATTTCTGAAAGAGAACTATAATAATGATAGAAATACTAACTAAACCTTTTTTTGTTTGTTTTTTTAAACAGCAAGAGGAAAAGTTAAATGCCAACAATGGTAAAGAAGAAATACAAATGTTTTGTAAATGGGAAAAAATTATCAACTATACTAAGTAAGGGGGTATAGACTAAGTGCAAATGGAGTAGGAAAAGAAAGCTAGGCCTACCAATGATGGCAGGAAAGAGTACACTGAAAAGTGTATGAAAACAGGACTACAGTAGAGATGACAATGAAAAAACTAAAGATTAAATAAGCAGTCATGAGTTTTTTTTTATTAGAAATATAAAAACAGACTTACCTACCATTCTGCACTAGAGAGCTGAGGGGGACCACGTCTACACACAAATGTGGCAAAACAGATTTCAGAGATGTTAGGGGTTGGTGCATTATGGGTAGGGAAGGAACTCAAGAGTTTTTGGAGGCCATAAACTAGTGTAATGGACAAGTCGGATCCAAGGATCAGATCTGAACCATTAGTTGAGGAATAAATGAAAACTGACCTCAGATCAAGCGTTTACCAAACAGCTCTCTATTGAAATGTCAAGACTCAAAATGCCAACTCCCAACATGTGGACAAAAAAAAAATAGACAGAAAAAACAAATATGAAGAATAAGTATTGAACATCACTCTTCTTTAAACTTCTTTTTGTAAGGTGTAAGCCCACTGCACCCCCGAACTTATACATATATACACACACACACACACACACACTAACTCAGATTGCCATTTCCCAGAATATTCACTTTTCTTTGAGATAAGGGGACCTTGGACTTAAGTGCATCTACGTCTGGATTTTCAGCTATTCAGTATCCACATTACGGGACTTGCCAGTGCAGGTCCCAACCGTTCAAACAACTTATATATTTACTATAATGCTAGATCTGTCTCAGGAATTCAGTCTTCATTAACCTCTACAACTCATGTACTTCACACATGCTATGCTTGTAATGTAAGACTTTTTCAGGCTACTCCTGCCTATTATACCCTGGCACCTCCCTCCTTTCATTTTCTTACAAAGCTAAATGCACTAAACATGTTACAATAAGCGTTCTCCAACAGAAAGGAGGACAGAGGGTGGAATGGTTAAAAAATGACTACTCCAACCACATCTAATGTTACGTTAAGTACAAAACTTTTGTACCAAAGAAGATTTTGCCTGTGTAAACCTCTAGGTTAGCATCCATAAGCTGATCTACCACAACTGCTTACCTGCTGAAACATACCCTTGATCATTATTACTTCTAGAGAAGGAGATGGGAGCAATAGCTAGTTTACAATGCTTAGTAAAAGTGCTTAGCAGGATCAAGTTACACCTGCAGAGATCATCATCAATCAACACCCTTTTCCCCCATTTTCTACATGGGGTTGGGATATCGTGTCAACTGTCGCCATCTCTCTCTCTCGATTCAATAACATACTCCTACCTTCTTCGACAATCTGTCTGCCACAAGTCTTCTTCACCAGATTGTCTCTTTTCTGCACATGTGCCCAAACCACTGTAATCTGTTCTCTGACTTTCTCTGCAATTGGAGCTACTCTAACTTCTGCTCTGATGTCCTCTTTTCTTCATCTGTCCCAGAGTTTGCAGCCTGTTTACTGGTCTCAGGCACTTCATCTGCATCACCTCTAGCTTCCTCAACTGCTCTGCCTTTATTGCCCAGGTTTCTGTAGCAAACAATAGCACTGGTCGCACCACTGTTTTGTGCACCTTACTGTTCAGCTTCATTGGCATTTTTCTGTTGTACACTACCCCTGACACTTAGTGCCAGTTGGTTGCGGCCTCAATGATTCTAGCTTTGACGTCCTCATTCAGACTTCCCTTCTCCTCAATCATCCCTCCAAGACACTTGAATCTGTTAACCTGTTCTGCTGTCTTCTCTTCTATCTCAATTCTCAGATTCTTCTGAATTCCCCCATTTCCTGTCATTACAAATTACTTATCTTATCTGTACTCAGTTTCATCCCATGTGCCTTCAGTTTTGCATTCCATTCCCCTATCATTTGTTGAAGTTCTTGATCATAGTTTGCCTATAATGCCACACCATCTGCATACAGCAACTTTGCTGATTTGTCCCCTCGGACCTGTCTGTTAATGTAGTCCATCACCAGTATTAACAGCCGTGGAATCATAATTGAACCCTTATGCGCACTCACTCCCATGATGAACTCCTCTGACAGTCTGTACACTGTTTGTACTTAGGTCCTTGTACATAGCCTGCACTAATTTTACCAATGTTTCTGGAACTTTGAACCGCTCCAGGACTGTCCAAATCAGCTTTCTTGGGACCCTGACAAATGCTTTCTAAGTCTAGGAATACCCAGTTATACCCTCTTCCTCATCTGGAGCTTCTTCTCAACTATCTGTCTTACTGCAAATACTGGGTCAGCTGTGTTGCATACTGATCTGAATCCAAACTGCTTATCTTCCATCTTTCCTTCTACTTTATGTACTCGTTAATTACCACCTCCAGAACTTTCAGGCAGTCCGATAGTAGTTTGATACCTCTGTAGTGCTCACAGTTGTGGAAGTCCCCTTTCTTCTTGTACAATGGCACGAATATGCTTATTCTCTACTCATGTAGGATAAGTTTTTTCTCTCCATACTGCTACAACTACCCTCAGGAGCCATTTCTCTCCCACTTTATCTAGCACCTTTATCACATCTGCTGTGGCCTCATCTCAGCCTACTGCTTTCCCCAGTTCATTTTCCTTAGTGCTTTTCTTACTTCTTCTAAGGTGGGCTCCTCCTCTTGTTTCATCGTAGGATGAGTCTTGGGTAGTACAGCATCTGTAGGGTTTTCATTCAGAAGCTTCTGAAAGTACTCTTTCCATCTGCCTTTGTTGTCCTGTGGATTGCTAAGCAAGTTGTTGCTGGCATCCATTATGAAGAGTGTCTTACTATCTTCTTTATCTTTCTGTCCTTGCCTTGCAAACTGAAGGAATTTCTTTGTGCCATCTACTGAGTCACTTTCCAGAAGCTGGTAGAGTGCCTCTGATGCCTTGTTCTTTGCTACTGCAACTCTTTTCTTAGCTTCTTTGTTAGCCAACCAGTACTCCTTCTTAGCCTGGTTCGTCTTTTCTACCTCCCACTTTTTCCTGCATTCCTCCTTCCTTATGATTACTTTCTGGACTTCTGTATTCCACAACCAACATTCCTTATGAACCTTGCTACCATACCTGACACGGCCACATATCTGTTCTGCAGCTCTTACACATGCTGTTTTGCGGCGTTGCCATTACTTTTCAACTCCACCTATTTGCTCATCTTCCTGAAGAGCTAGAGCCCTGAATAATTCCTTGAACGTTTGTGCTTTCTTCTCCATTCAACTTAGTGTCTACTGACTTTAGGGAGCCTTCTCTGACCACTGCTTGCAGCTGATTGTGACAACCAGTGGTTTATATTGTGGGTCGTCTGTTTCAATGGTGATGACTTTGCAATCACTGATTTTACCCCACTGCCCTTTTCCTTTACTAGGAGGAAATCTACCAGAGTTCATGTTGGCCACTCTTGCATGTGGTGATCTTGTAACTCTTTCCCTCTCTTGCTGAACCACGCGATAGCCACCATTAAGCCATTTGCCAGACAGAAGTCTAGAACGGCTTCTCCTTCGTTATACCTGCAGAAATGTCATCAAAAAATGCCTTACAAAAATGAAATTAAGACGGTAAGATCTTAATGCAAACAAGTCTTAGGAAAATCTAACTCCTTCCCACACGTTTGACAAACAATAGACATACAACTGTAAAGCCAATAAGCCAGATAAAGCCTATTAAACTTCAGCTAATGTTCTGATGGACCAAAGGAAACAGATGATTGCCCTTTTTTAAAGTCTTGTAAAGTACTGAAGATTTGATAGACTTAAGGATACACTCTGTTGCAACCTTTAGCATAAAGGAAAAATTCTGGTGTGGAGGGCTCACACACACACACACACACACACACACACACACACACACACACACACACACACACACACACACACAGTCTATAGCTCAGGCATAATTTTGGTTAAACTTACAGCCACTAAGGAAAGGGACTTCCAAATTAAAAACTTCACATCTGCGGATGATGTTGGCTTGAATGGAAGAAGAGTTAGTTTCTTCAGAATGAAATGTAAATTCTAGGATGAAACTGCTTCCCTGACAACAAAAAGCATAAGAAAGACATCCTTAAAAATAGCACCACCTAATGTAAAGGGAGCTAAAGAGGAATATTTTTGCCCAGCATGAAAGATAAAGAACTGGCAGTCAGATGAACCTTGACTGAGCTTAAGCCTGAATCAAACATTTACAAATACTAAATAAAAGAAAGTTATGCACTTACCATAATGACAGATCTGAGTTTTCTTCCATCCTACTGAACCTGTGGGCTATCAGAGCAGACTATGATCCAATGCCAGCCCTTTTAGAATTTTCAGTCTACAAGCTCCACCTCTTCTACCAATAATATCCCACTCTAACAACCTCTCCTCAGATTGGGTTTGCCCCACAAACACTTCCTTGATTACAAAACATTATAAACAGGATAATCAATCTGCATGAAATAAACAGAGGGCAGCATATAGGGACTCTCTTACACTAGTTTTGAGGCCAGACCACAATGCCAGTCAGGAGCACTCACTAAAAGTTGACTGTTTGTAGGCGGCACAGATGGGTGAGAAGACGATAACTCAGATCTATCGGTATGGTAAGAATACAAGTTTCGTATTCAATATTGTCTTTCCATACATCCTCAAACTGTGGGACACAGGCCTCAGGCAGCAAAAACCCAGAGCGCCTAGTAGAGAACAGTCTGCAAAATGAATGAACCAAAAGTAAGCTTAGACCTAGACTGAACATCGACCTTGTAATGGGATACAAAGGCATGAATGTTAGAGCAAGTAGTGACAGCAAAAATATCAGTCAAAGTCTGAGTTAAAAAGGCAGTTTAAGTGGACACCACTCTCATGAAATTACTTCTAGCCTTCACAGGTAAAGGAATTCCTTTCAGGAAGTATGCATAGGAAATACAACCAGACAACCATCAATATAGGGTCCCTTTAGAAACAGGCTTACAAAGTCTGATGGTCAGCTTTTCTGAAACTTTTGGTTCTGTTCAGATTTAATCCGAGTTGTCTATGAGCATCCAGACAATAAAGCAAATGTTTCCCTTGTTACTGAAAATTGGAAAGAAAACCGTAAAACGAATGGTTGGTTTAATCAAATTAGACTCTGAAGCAACTTTGGGAAAAAAAGAAGGGCTGGTCCTTAAAGTAACCCAATCTTTATGAAAAATCAAATAAGGATGAACAGATGACAGTGCTTAAAGTTCAGGCACTCTTCTGGCTGATGTGACAGCCACCATAAAGACAGCTTCCCACAACAGCAGCTTTAAAGACGCTGCTGCTGATAGTTCAAACTGGGGGATTCTGGTGAGAACTTGCTATAGCGAAGGAAGGTACCAAGGAGGAATCACATCCGAAACAGGTGGACATAATAAAAAGGCCTTAGAGAGTTTAAGAGCTGTCACGGGGTATTATCCATGCCAATATGAAAATTAGAAATGACATCCAGCTGCACCTTAGAGGTAGAATAACTAAGCCCAGAATGAAAAAGACCAGCTAAGACATCCAGAATAGCATCTAAGAGTGTAGAAAAGGAATCTAAGCCCTTGGAAGAAGCCCAAATGGAAAAATGCTTCCATTTGATACCCTAAAACATCCTGGAGAAAGGTTTATGACAAGAAGAAATGATGTGGATAACTATCAGAGAGCTTGGGATTCCTGACGATCACCAGAAAAGTACAGTTTTGTACCTACCATAAATGTAGATGTTCGAAGATACACATTGCTGCAGTCCTTACATATGGGTAGTCCGCTGTCCTCGGTCGGCCCGAATACCAAAGTATTAGGCTGACGTCGGTCAAGGCGCTTTAAACTGACATCAGAACGTCAGGGTACAAAAGCGCATGACCGACGTCATATCCTCAGTCTTTTCTTGCCCCAGATGTCAGAAGGCCCTAACAAGAAACGCCAAAGCCAAAAAACAGCAAAAAATAACCAACCACCCCTGCACTAACCATATTTACAATATGTACAACCCAAACCACACCACCACCTCTAACTACAGAGGGGAAGGAGGGAGGGAAAATTGGACTGCAGCAATGTGGATCTTCGAACATCTACATTTATGGTAGGTACAAAACTGTACTATGTTCTTCATCTCACATTGCTGCAGTCCTTACATATGGGTAGAATCCCAAAGCAGAGGTAAGGGAGGATGGCCAAACTAAAAATCATTAGGGGCTGCCAAAATGCCCTGTAAAATTGCAGTGGCAAATCCAGCCCTAGATTTAGAGTAAAGTGGAAGGTGGTAATGCTTAGAGAAAGTATGCACTGAACTCCAAGTAGCTGCTTCCAAAATATCTTTAGTAGCCACCCCCCTTAAAAAAGCTGTGGAAGTGGCAGTAGCCCTAGTGGAATGAGGCCTAATCCCAACTGGAATCTCCTTACCATGATGGGAATAACAGAAAGCAATACAAAAACCAATCCACTTAGAAATAGTTTGTTTTGAAACAGGTTTGCCCTGAGAACCCAAAGCAAAAGAAACAAACAACTGCTGAGACTGCCTGAACCCTTTAGTTCTGCTCAAATAATATCGCAACTGTCTGTGTATATCCAAAGTGTGCAAAATCCTCTCCCCTTTATTTTGGGGGTTTGCATAAAAGGTAGGCAAATGAATAGTTTGGTTTAAAGCCACACTAGAAACCACTTTAGGCATAAAAGAAGGGTTAGTACAAAGACACCCTATCCTTGTGGAAAATTAAGAAAGGCTCAACCGCCATAAGGGCCTGTAATTCAGAAACCCTTCTCAGAGGTAATGGCCAACAAAAAAGCAGTCTTCCATGATAAATATTTCAACTCTGCAGTTGCTGCAGGCTCAAAAGGTTGCAGAGTGAGTTTCTCCAACACAAAATTGAGATCCCAAGCAGGAGTAGGAGCTCTACGTGGGGGTCTTATATTCTTTGCCCCTCTAAGGAATTGCTTAAACAAAGGATGAGAAAATAATGGTGGGTCACAGTCATAGTGAGCAGAAATTGCTGCAGCATGAACCTTTATAGAGGAGAAGGACAAACCTTTGTCCAATAACTCAGTAAGGTATTGAAGAGCAACACTTAAATTAGGTTTAGAAACATCAAAGTCCTTTGCTGTACTCCAAAATAAAAATCTCCTCCCTTTATCTGCGTAAACTTTCCTTGTACTAGGCCTTCTGGCCTCCAAAATAACATTCAAAACTTGTTGTGGAAGCTGAGACCCTCCAGGGTTCAAAATCAAAACAGAATATGCCAGGCTGTTAGATGTAGAGAGTGAAGTTTGACATTGAGTAAATGACTGTTCTCCTGAGACTGCAGGTGAAGAATCGAAGGCAACGGCCATGGAGGCTTCCGTACCAGACTTCTCAGTAATGGGTACCAGTGCTGTCGAGGCCAATCCGGAGCTATTAAAATCATGTTTGGCTTGTCCTGTCTGACCTTCAGGAGTACCTTTGGGAGGAGAGGCAGAGGTGGAAAGGCATACACGTGAAGATTGCTCCAATTGAATGAGAGAGCATCCACTTTCCAAGCTGTGGGATGAAACCTTTTTGTGCAAAACTTTGGCAGCTGGTAATTTAGTGGAGAAGCGAACAGATCTATGTCTGGAGTTCCCCATAACACTGTCAATTTCTGAAATACATGAGGATCCAATTTCCACTCGTGGGGATCCATAATTTGTCTGCTCAACACATCTGCTAAGGAGTTCTGTGCTCCTGGCAGAAACCTTGCCTGAAGATTTAGCTGTAAACTGAGAGCAGTCTCCCACAAAATCATTGCTTGTCTGCATAGAGGATATGAATGCGTCCCCCTTGCTTGTTGATGTACCACATGACAGTTGTGTTGTCTGTTTGAATCAACACCTGCCCTGGAAGAAGTAAATCCTTGAAAGCTATCAATGCAAATTGGACTGCTAACATCTCCTTCAAGTTGATATGTAAATGTTGAAGTCTGGCAGGCCACGTGTCTTGTACCCATTTTCCATTTAGATGAGCTCCCCAAGCTTTGTCGGAGGCATCTGTCGTTAGAATCTGACTCGCCTCTGGTCGGGTCACAGAGAGTCCCTTGTTTAGGTGACATTCCTGAGCCCACCACAAAAATTCCTTTTGAATGCAAGGTATTATCTGAATAACAGTGTCCATATCTTGGCAGTGCTGCGTCCATACATTTTTGAGATACCATTGTAGCTTCCTCATATGCAGTTTGGCATTGGGAAGTACCAGAATACAAGATGCCATGAACCCCAAGGCTTGAAGGACTGTCCTTGCAGTCAGCCTGGACTGATGAGACAATTGGTGGAAGTAAAGAGAAAGATTCTTTTGTTTGTCCGGGGTCAAAAAGGCCATCTGGGACGCTGTATTCAGTCTCACACCCAGAAAGCACATGTCCTGAGAGAGTACTAGACTGGACTTTATTTCGTTCACAGAATACCCCAGGCATCTTAACACTGCCATCACATACTGTAAATGATGAAGAAGTTCGTCCTTTCCTTGGGCCAGAATCAGGCAATCGTCCAAATAAGGATAGATTTGTATTCCTCTTAGCCTGAAGAAAGCTACCACTGGAGCCAGAACCTTCGTGAACACTCTGGGCGCAGTAGATAAGCCAAAGGGCAATGCAGATAACTGATAATGAAAAGTCCCAGCCCGAAAACGCAGATACTTCCTGCAACTGAGCCTGATAGGAACATGAAGGTAAGCCTCCTTGAGATCCAGAGTCACCATCCAGTGATCTTTGCCCAGCAGAGGTAAAAGCTGATGTAACGTCAACATTTTGAACTTGGGAATGTCCAGATATGTGTTGAGGATAGATAAATCCAAAATTGGTCTCCACGTGTTCCCTTTCTTTGGTACTAGAAACAGGCGAGAATAAAATCCTAGGCCCACTTCTGGCAGAGGGACTGGTTGTATGGCCCCTAATTGAAGTAGTAGAGAAATTTGTTTGTGAGCCTCTAGTCTTTGCTGAGGAGGAACGTCTGGCATGCCTTTGAAAGGAGGCAATGTATGGAAATAAAACTTGTAACCTTGGTGTATGATATCCAATACCCATTTGTCTTGGGTAATCAAAATCCAATTTTCCTTGAAGAGTGCCAACCTTCCTCCCAAAGGTGCTGCCAGGCAAGAAGGATCTGGCAGCTGAAAAAGTAGGTCATTGGGCCTGTTTACGAAAGGACTGGCCCCTGCCCTCACCCGAAGATTGTGCAGGTGAACTCCCTGTTCTAGGTCTGAAAGAACTCTGAGCTCTGCCCCTACCACGCCTAGATCTACCCCTAGACTGAGAATCATAAGAAGGATACGCCCACCCCTTAGCAGGCCAATTCCTACTAAACTTGGAGGCTGAACTTGCAAAAATCTTTAACAGCCTGCATAGACTTAGCCTTATCTTCCATTTTCTTCAAGACTGACTCCACAGGTGAACCAAACAACACATCAGACTGCAAAGGAGCATCCAAAATCCTTGTCTTAACATGGTCAGATAAATTCTGATCCTTCAGCCAGGCGTGCCTGCGAAGAACTGAACCAGTGGCAGCCACCCTAGACGAGGCCTGCACAGCATCAAAACCACATTGTAATGAATGCTTACCCACCTGTTCAGAGACATGCACCAAATCTTGTAATTCTTTACAATCAATGCCTTCCGCCAGAGCATCCACCTTAGACTTCAATTGAGAAAGAAGAAAGTTTTGATATTTCAACATATGAAACTGGCAATTCAAAGCCCTCATAGCTAAGGTAGAAGATGTATAGACCTTCTTTCCCCATCTATCCAAAGCTCTGGCCTCTTTATCTAGAGGAACCGGATTTTTTACAACAGAGGCCTTGACACCCTTAGGTCCCTGACTAATAGTTTCTGGGTCCGCCCTAGGACTCTTATAAAGATAATTATGAGCCTCAGGCACCCTGTAATACCTATCCGGTTTAACAGGCGCAGGAGGCAGAGAATCAGGATTAAGTGAAGCCTCTGAAAACACATCTTCCACAACATCCAGAACAGGGGGTATAGCCAAGGGCCTATGTTGGGGTAAAAGCAAAAATTCCCTAAGCCTTTTCCGAGAATCAGGGAAGTCCTGACCTTCCCACTTAAAGTGTTCCCTCATAGAATGAAGTGTCTCTGAAAAAGAAAAATCCTCTGGAGGAGAAGCAGAAGGAGTGGAATCATCTGCATCAGAATCAGAATAAGGAGAGTACTCCTGCAAGTCTTCAGCCGAAGACTCTGAAACATCCGAAGCCTGCTCAAAACTTCCCAACTCTGGCTCCACCCTAGGCCTCTTATCAGGAAGGGGCAAAGAACCTCTAATCAGAGTAATCAAATCTTCTGCCATTTTAAGCATGTGCTTCTTAGGCACAGACCCTGCTGAACTAGGAGTGACACCAACAGAAGCTAAACCTGGCCTGCCTCTGGGAGAAGCCTTGGAAACAGAAGGAGAGGGCCTAACCACCCTAGGAAGGGAGGGGAGTACAGTAACCTGAGAAGCCCCTTCAGCCTGACCTGCCTCTTGAGAGGCCACATCCTGCAAAATCAAAGTCTCCCCCTGAGACTCCAGAGAAGTCTCCGTTGGAACCACCGGTTCCACTGAAGCCTCTAAAGAACCGGCGTCCGGAACGGACAACTCATCTTGCCTGGGTTTAACTGTTTTGTCTTTGCGCTTCTTCGAAGAAGCGGGCGCCGGAGAGTCCGACGGCATATTATAATTGCACCGCTTACCGAAGACCAGCCTAGCACAATCTAACCTTCGCTTAATAGTGCGCTTATTGAACCTAGCACAAAAGCGACACCCAACAACGTCGTGCTCAGGCCCCAAACAAGGAATGCACAAAGAATGATAATCCCTATGCGGTATCTGTTTCCCACAAGAAATACAGTTATTCACTTTTCTGACATCCGGTAATACACTGAGGCAAGAAAAAACCAAAATATTCCCCAACGGGGTACTTAGCCAACTTGGATTCGGTCTGAAACTCCGAACCCGAAAAATTTCAGAACGCCGAACGGCACTTGCAACGCTGCTTCTGCATCGGACCATGCGGCAAAAAAGACGGGGGATATGACGTCGGTCATGCGCTTTTGTACCCTGACGTTCTGATGTCAGTTTAAAGCGCCTTGACCGACGTCAGCCTAATACTTTGGTATTCGGGCCGACCGAGGACAGCGGACTACCCATATGTAAGGACTGCAGCAATGTGAGATGAAGAACATCCATGTGGTTAGTTTGAGGGAGTGAAGGTTCAGATTAGGTAACTTCAAAGGATGAGGGATCAGATCCAGAACCAGATCTAGAACCCAGGAAGGGTAATGCAGATGAGGTCAAATGAAGGGGAATGGTGGGGCCAGAACAGGGCAAAGAAAACAACAATTGCTTTGAAAAGGGCTGGAGTCTTAATAAATTTGATTTTCAAAAGAGTTGTGGGATAGGTGAAAAGAGTTGGGGGCAAGCATACAGAAGAGTGTCAATTGGTCACTGCTCCTCTGGAGGGATCAGGGCACAAAAATTGCTGCACTTCGCCTTGGATGAGGAAGCAAACAGGTCAAAGCAGAGGGTGCCCATGGACCGAAAATCTGCTCTATGTACAGATCTAGGGACCACTTGTGAGACAAAAGAAGGCTCCTGCTCAGCCTGTCTGCCAAAATGTTGATTTTCCCAAGATGTACATTGCAATCAGAAACCACTGATAGGACATCTACCATTGCCAAACCCTTATGGCTTCTTAATCCAGACTGGATTTCTTGTAATTCACTGTTATGTCTAAGAACAGACATAGCTGGAGCAATGAAGCTCAGGCCTTGATTAGTTATGTCTGTGGGAGCAGTCAGGAGCCTATCATCCAAGTAGGAGGAGATCCAGAAACCATGTAGCCTGAGCCAGGCTGCCACTGCTGCCACGTATTTGGTGATCACCAGGGGAGCTGGGTGAAACTAGGATCCTCCATGCTTGTTCAAATACCATACCACTAACTTTTGTTGGTTTAGATGAAAATCACACCCTTGGGAAGAAGGTTATGAAAAGCCTGCAACACTAGGACCACAATCCTCATCACCAAAATGCTAATGTGAGGATTGGCATCGTAATACGACCAGGTACCTTGAACAGACTTTCCCATTGAAATGCCTCCCCACCCCAGAAGGGAAGAGTCCCTAGTCACTGTGGCCTGAGGCTGGAGAATAACAAAATGCTGACCTCCCACAACTAGAGGAAACTACAACCACTACCAAATGTTGTGACAACACACATTTGTTACAGACACTGGAAAGTTCATAGGATGACTTGGATAGGGCCACTAAACTACAAAAGTCCACCATAACACTCTCATATGGAACCTCGCTAAAAGTACTAGACAAACTGAGGCGGTCATTCACCCGAGATAAAGATCTAAAGTGGCAGAAGGTTTGTGAACCAGCAGGATGCGAGAGGCTCGTAGATGAAGAGAATTCAGTCCTGACAATGCAGTGACAGTATCCAAATGGCAACGGATAAATTCTAGCAATTGAACCAGTTGCAGGCTGAACATCTCACAATTCACTGTTAAGTCTAAGGACAGATACAGCTGGAGCAAAAAATCTTGGGCCTTGATTAGGGATGTCTTTGTGGGAGCAGTCAAGGAGCTAATCATCTAAGTAGATCTAGATCTAGAAACCATGCAGTCTGAGTTAGGCTGCCACTGCTCCCATGAACATGGTGAACGCCAGGGGAGCTGGGTGAGACCAAAGGGCAGAGCCCAAAATTTAAAACAACTGTCCCTCACCAAAAAGCATGGAAACTTCCCGCAATGCCTCAGTATCTTTACCTGATTGTAGGCATCCTTGAGATCCCCGAAGCAAATCTAGTCAGTCCTTCCTCAGAAGAGGCAGGATGGACTGAACTGTGACCATCCAGAATTTGGTATGTTTGACTAATGGGTGAGTTTGCTGAGATTCAGAATGGGTCTGTGGTCCTTGTTTTTCTTAGTACTAAAAATAATTTCAAAATAAACCCAAGATCCTTGTTGGTCAGGTGGGACTTCCTGGATGGCTCATTTGGTTGACTAGCACTTTTTGGATTTCCACTAATACATCCCTTCTCTGGTGGGGGTGGCACATGTGGAAGGGGGTTTTGGTTGTCTTTTGGAGTAACCAAAAAGAGAATTGTACAACCTCTGGCCACAACTCTCAACAACCAAGGGTCTGACGTGATGGCTTCTAAATCTTTGGGATGGAGAACCCAGCAACCACCAACTGTCCCCAGAGTGCAGCAGTTGAGAAACCTTTCAGGAGTGCCAGAAGGGCCTCCATAAGAAAGCCTCATGGAAGCCCTGGTTCTGCAGACCACCCCTGTCCTCTGCGGGATGCACATTACAGTTGCCCTCCTCCACAGGGGGAACCCTGAACTAGGAGCGTTCTGAAAAGGTTGCTGCATTTTACAGAAAAAAAAAAAAAGAGAGAGAGAGATTTTTCACCCTTCTGGTTCCCACAGAAGGATCACAGAGAGGTGGAGAAGTGGACTTTGACAAAAGACAGTGTCTTTCTGTCATGCTCAATCCTGTTCAGCATCTCTGTGATCTTTAGGCCAAACAAGGAAGAACTGTCAAGGAGCATTAACAAAAGATGCTTTGAAGAAGTCTGCAAAGTGACAGATGCATCCAGGCATTACATTGCATGGTGATACCAGTGCCTGCTGAGCAAGACCACATCAGCCACACTGGATAACTCATGAATATTTTGGAAATGGTGTGCACTGTAGACAAATGACCTTTGACACTTCAGCTGCAAGGTCCTGATGAAGTCTCGTCAAATGGGCAAGACAATTCAGTGTAAGCAAAGAAAAGGTTGCTGAAGCATACATTTGCTTTCACCAAACAATCCAAAGCCCGAGACTCTACAAAGCTTTTCAGATACCCTTGTGATGGCAGCCACAATCACAACAGCATCCACATCTGAAACCTTGCGCTAGTGGTATCAATCCTTAGGAGAAGCAAAAGTTTTATCTGCATTCCTGGGGACTGGTTCTACCATATCGGGTTCTCTCCAAGCCCACTGAAACACCAGATCTATAAGGGCATGTGGAGGGGAGACCATCCATGACTTTGATGGAGCCACACCAAAAGCCTTCAGAAACATCAACTTTTCTAAGGCAGGGGCTCCAGTGGTCTGCCAACCCTACCATTTCAAAAATTCAAGCAAGCTGCCAAAGGAGGCATCATTATTGGAGGATACGGGAAAGCCTACCCCTTCATCATGGTAGATGTCCTCTGTGTGGGAGTCCTCAGGAACCCAAGTGCTTTGATTTTTTCCATCCACCTGCCTAGGCGGAAAAGTAGGAAGAGACAAGGTACCCTGAATACAGTGTAGCTTGGAAACCCAAGGACCAGGGCAATCCCAAAGGCACTGATGAGTGCAGGAATAGAAAGTTGGACAGACTGGGACAGATCCAATGAAACTCCAAAAGTGCCCATCTCCGAATGGGAGTAGATATTCTCCATGATGTCAGAGACAACAACTGAAGCCACATACCTTCACCCAGGACCCCTCAGATCCAAATACCCAAGTCAGTCACTGGTGAGAAGTGCCAATTCAATTGGTTAAAATGTTGAGATAGGAGCTGAGCTACAGAGAGCCAAAGTGTCCATTGGCAAGGATGACTCCAAGATCTGGAAGATCAACCCCTGACCCCTAGGCACCAGCCTCGAATGCTTGGTCCCCTAGCAAATCTGGCTCAGACATTGCCAAATGCATTAAAAATATGAAGGATCCATGGGCAGACATGCTGAAATGACTGACAGATGAATCTTGTTGCAAGAGAAAAAGGCCATAAGACAATAAATCACACAAATATTGTAAAACCACAGAAACAACAGCCCTTAAGGCTGTCCTGAAAATGTTGATGGCACCAACTAGAAAATATTTTCCATTTGATAATGTATGATTTTCTAGTTCCAGGCTTTCTTGTTGCCATTAATACCTGCTGCACATCAACCAGGCAGTCAGATGAAGTTAACTGGGATCAGGGTGCATCAAATTCCCGTTCTTGTGAGAGAAGAAAGTACAGTTGTGTACACTTACCATAAATGTAGATGCTCGAGTGTATTCACTGTTGCAGTCAGCACCTGTGGGATATCCCTGCTGTGGTAGCCCTCAGCCAGCCCGAATACCAGAGTCAATGTATTTCTGCATCAGCTGCTGTCGTTGGTTGACTGACGTCAGGTCGTCAATGCTATAAAGCAAGGCAGCTGACACCATTACATCAGTTTTTCTTGCCCTAACCAGTCCTAGGAAATATGGTAAAGTGGTCCTGATGGCTAAAAGCCACCATAAGAAACGTATGTCTCCCTAAGGAAAGAGGATATAAGGGGTAAGGAGGAGGGGAAACCAGGATTGCAAGAGTGAATATACTCGAACATCTACATTTATGGTAAGTGTACACAACTGTACTATGTTCTTCGTGTTTCACTGTTGCAGTCATCACCTGTGGGAGAATTCCCAAAGCTGCGGAGAGGGGTGGAAGGAATAGCAAGAGACCGAGGCATGGTTAGTAAGCATGCCCTGCAGAACTGCAGAGGCAAACCCTGCCCCAGCCTTACAGAAAAGAGGTAGATGTTAATGCTTTGTAAAGGTATGGACAGAGGTCCAGTTGGCAGCTTCCAAGATGTCCCTGGTGGGAACTCCTCTGGGGAATGCTAAGTGGAGGCTGCCCTAGTGGCGTGGGTATGAATAGACATAGGGGGTGGTTTCCCATGTAATCTGTAACAGAAATGGTTACAGTGTGATATCCATTTAGAAATGGTTTACTTGGAAATGGGCTTCCACTCTGCCCTTGGGGCAAAGCTAACAAGACGTTGGTCTGTTTTAATGAATGGTTTAGTACGGGGTCCAGGTAGTATCCGAGCTGTCTGTGCACATCTAGTGAGTACTGAATTCTTTCCCCCTTCTTTTGAGGGTTAGGGAAGAAGAAGGTGGGTAGATGTATGGCCTGGTTGAGAGTCACATTAGATACCACCTTGGGCATAAAGGAGGGGGTAGTCCTCAGAGAGACCCTGCCTGCATGGAAAATGATGAAGGGCTCAATGGCCATCAGTGCCTGAAGTTCTGACAAAATTATGGTTGAGGTGATAGCTAGTAGGAAATCAGTCTTTCAGGAGAGGTATTTAAGTTCTGCTGAAGCAGCAGGTTTGAAGGGTGGTAAGGTTAGTTTTTCCAAAACATAATTCAGGTCCCAGGCTAGCGTGGGTGGCCTTCTGGGAGGTCTGATATTAGAAGCCCCTCTGAGGAATTGTTTAATCAAAGGATGTGAGAACAGTGGCTGGTCTGTATCGAAATGAGCTGAAATGGCTGAGGCGTGGATTTTAATAGAAGAGAAGGGGGGGCCACTATTGAGTAACTCTGTTAGACAGTCCAGGATAAGAGGGATGGAAGGTTGTTCATAGGTTCATACTAGGCTATCTGCCCTAAGGCATTTATAAGCCTAGCCCAAATTTTTGTGGCTTACGCCACCCCTTATATGAAAAAATACTGTGCCCATTAGTTTGTTGTCCCTTTGTCCAGCAGTGACACAGAGATGATTCCCGGGATAAACCTACAATCTCCCATCCACAGGTCAAGATTTCTCTTGAACAGAGCCAGCGAGGTGCACTGCCTCACATGGATCGGGATTTTATTCCACAGCGTAGGGAGTGATAAATCTATCCCTCCAGCACGTCCTATTTATATCCGTGCTAAGGTTTAAGTCGCTTGCTCTAGTGGTTTTGGTGGATTTGGATTTTTTGAGGTGGAGCATGTCCATTAATTCCGGGTTGGACATGGCCTTGTATATCAGGCACGTCACCTCTGAGCAGACAGTATGCAACTGAATAGAGCTGGAGTTTCTTCAATCTGGCAGCATATGACAAATTTTGGAGTCCCTTTATCCTTTTGGTGAGGAACTTTTGGGGTCTCTCCAATTGCTGCAGATGTCGGGTGAGATACATCCCGAATGGGGCATTGTACTCGATCATTGGTCTGATAAGTGAAGAGTACAGGGGAACAATGACCTCACTAGATCTGGATGTGAATCCCTTCATGATCAGGTGGGCAATGTAGAAGGTCTTTCTAACCACTTTAGCAACGTGAGTGTCAAAAGAAAGGCCACTGTCAACCTGGGTCCCCAGGTCCCTGATAACCTCTTCTGTGCTTAGTGGATTGCCACCTATATGGTAGCTTGGGGTTACCTTGTTTTTCCCAAGGGTATGACTATACATTTTTTGGCGTTTAACTTCAGGCCATGGCTCTGGCACCAGCTATCTGTTTCCGTGAGTCCCTTCTGAAGGATATCCGTGTCCGATGCACTTTCCACTATGGCACCCAGTTTGCAGTCATCTGCAAACTTTGTCAGCCAAAGTCCTCCCATGTTGGCCTGTACTTCTGAGAAGTAGATGCCGAACAATAGGGGGCCAAGGACCGAGCCCTGTGGGACACTATTTGTGACCGGCTTGGAGTCTGATATACCGCCAGCAACTCTAACCCTGTGGGTTCTGTCCTTAAGCCAGTTTGCAACCCATCTTGTGACATATGGGTTTACATTTAAGCTGGTAAGTTTTTCTACAATACCCGAGTGGGGTATTGTGTCGAAGGCCTTTGCAAGATCAAGGTAGGCTGTATGGACTGCCTTTCCCTCATCAATGGCCTTGGTGACTGTTTCGAAGAAGTCGACCAAGTTCAAATGGCATGATCTGCCCTTGACGAAGCCAAACTGGGTCGGGTCCAATGTCTGCAAGTCCCCTATATCTTTGTTTATGAGCTCCATTATGATCCTCTCCATAGCTTTGCAGACTAGACTTGTTAAGCTTATGGGGCGGTAATTACCAGGGTCCGTAGAGGCACCGCCTTTGTGGAGTGGGACCACAGTTGCCGTACACCACTCCTTGGGCACGTATCCTGTGGTAAGGCTGAGATTAAACAGCTGCCTTATGTGCGGGGTTAATTCCTCATTTAGCTCGTGTAGCACACAGCCAGGGACACCATCCGTTCCCATTGATGCTGTGTTTTTAGCTTTAGAGAGAGCAGCTTTCACCTGCGCATTTGAGATGTCTGGGAAGCTACACTCTGCTGGGATAGTTATCTCTCCTTTAGGGGGGGAAGAGGAGGGTGAAGTTTGCACTGAACCTGTCTGCCAGTATGTTGGCAATGTCTGTGGGTTCAGTGATTTTTGTATCATTTTGGACTAATTCTGAGCATATCTGGGAGTTTCCACCCAGGTTCCTAACATAGCTGAAAAAGGCCTTATGATTGTCCTTTGAATCCATGGCAATTTTTCTCTCAAAATTGGCCTTAGTTGATTTTATGAGTGCTCGATTTTTTACTAATAATGATCAGGGTGACTTCCTTTTATGGATTTTGTTCTATCATGTAATAGCTTTCTCCTCTTATTGTAAAGTTTGTTAATGGCTGGGGTCCACCAGACTGGACGTTTGCCCTTTGTGGAAAGAGTCTTGGTTTTATTTGGGATTGCCTGATCCATGCAGTCCTGGAGGTGTTCATAGAAGGCATTTGTAAGGGCTTCAGAGCTTGGGTTGTGGTTTCCACTGGCTCAGGGGCCTTGAAGGATACCACACCAGTCTTGAGTAGTGTGAAGTTTGCTTTAGAGAAGTTCTTCACTGTGGTCCTTTTTGTTTGGGGTGGGGGCGGGATGTGGATTTCCAGTGAGATTAGTTTATGATCAAATCTCACCAATGAGGGATAGACTTCCCGTGTGGAGCATTTTGTCCCCCTGTTTGTGATAATGAGATCTAGTATATTTTCTCCTCGTCGGGAACAGTGACTAGCTGTTCCATGGCATTTGAATTTATGAACTCCAGGAACCGTTGGGCTAGAAAGTTAGGGCTTGAGTAATGTTCCCAGTCTATAGTCGGGTAGTTGAAGTCACCCAATATGATGGTGTTTGGAGATACATTTATACCCTCCAGTGTCTTCAGGAAGGCTGTGTGGGGTTCCTGAGTTTGAGAGGGTGGCCTGTAGCATGCTACAATTTGTAGAGCAGTTTTGCCTATGGTTAGTTGCACCTGGATGGTTTCCGGCTTAGCGTTGCCACCAACCTGGAGGTGTGGGTATCCTTTATGAATATGGATACACCCCCTCATTTTGTGGTGTGGTCCGAGTTTTGGGGCCGGAACGCATGATATGAGGTAAAACCTAATAGTGCCGGGGTGCTCAGACAGCACTGGTACTCCTTACTGCGCCGCCTGACATCACAGCCTCCCAGGCAGCTTCCCCTGATCTCAGAAGAAATGCCCCCTGTGGACTGGCTCCAGGAGCAGAATCTTCTCCATTTCCCTGCTTAAGATTTTCTGGAGCTAGGCCTTCTGGCCTCTGTGATAATGTCTAGGAACTGTTTGCTTAACAGGGGCCCCTTGTTTGCTTTTAGAGTATTAGCCATGCTGACAGTTTGAGAGTCTGCAAGTCTGGGTGCAGCATTTCTCACCCACCCCCACCGGAGTCAAGAGGTCTGAGATCAGGGGAAGCTGCCTGGGAGGCTGTGATGTCAGGTGGCGCAGTAAGGAGTACCAATGCTGTCTGGGCCAATCTGGAGCAATGAGAATGGCCCTTGGTCTCTCCTCCCTTATCTTGATCAGTACCTTGGGAATAAAAGGCAGAGGAGGGAATGTGTACAACAAAGAGGGAGTGTTCCAGGGGAAGGTCAAGGCATCCACCCTTCCATGCTAGGTGATGATACTCCCTGGTACAGAATTTTTTTTTTTCTGGCTGGTGGTTGAGCTGCAAAGCAGAGATCAACCTCCGGAGTTCCCCACTCCTGAGTGACTTGCAGAAAGATTTTTCTGTGGAGCTGCCATTCGTGGGGGTCCAGTAAGTTTCTGCTTAAGTGGTCTACCATGGTGTTGTTGATCCCTGGTAGGTATTGGGCTATTAGGTGTAATACCATGGAGGAGGCTATCAGCTACAGGTTCATGGCTAGCCTGCAGAGAGGGTAAGATTGGGTCCCTCCCTGTTTGTTGATATACCACATTACTGTGGTGTTGTCTGTTTTGATAAGGAGAACCCCTGGCTTGAGATAGGGTTTGAAGGATGTCAGAGCCTTTTGTACTGCCATCATTCCCTTCTGGTTGATGTGTAAGGGAAGGTGCTGGGCATCCCAAAGAACTTGGGTGCACCTACCTGCTAGGTGAGCGCCCCATGCAATGTCCAAGGCATCAATGGTGATGGTCTGCCTGGTAGGGCGGAGGATGAAGAGAAGACCCTTGTTCTTGGCACAGACTCCTGCCCATCAGAGAAACTTGGCCCTTATACAGAGAGGTCTCTAGAGACTTAGAGTGCTGACACCAAAGGTTCTTTAGATACCACTGAAGTTTTCTCATGTGAAGCCTGGCCAGAAGAATTAGGAGGATGCAAGATGCCATATACTCCAAGGCTTGCAGGAACTTCCTCGCCATGAGGTGACTTCTGGAAGCCAGCTAGGTAAAGTAAAGAGGCAGGAAGCTCTGCTTTTCTGGGGATAGGAAGGCCATTTGGGATGCTGTATCCAGCAGTGCTCCCAAGAAAATGATCCTCCTGGAGGGTGTTTGCTTTGATTTGATGGTGAACCCAAAGGAAGTTAGGAGGGTTTTGACAAGGAAGAGGTCCTGGAGCAGCTTTTCTTTGCTCTCTCCCTGAATGAGGCAGTTGTCCAGATAAAGGAAAATCTGTATATTTCTCTGTCTGCAAAATGCTATGGCCGGGGATAACCATTTGGTGAATACCCTGGGAGTAGTAGATAAGCCAAAGGGTAGCGCAGAGAACTGAAAGTGTTGTGTGCCTACTCTGAAGCGCAGGAATTTCCTGCAGTATTCCCTTATATGGATGTGGAGGCAGGCATGTTTTAGGTCTAGGGTCACTAACCAGGCATTTTTTGACAGCACAGGCAGCAGCTGCTGCAAAGTAAGCACTAGGGAGGTGTTCAGAATACATAGATCCATGATGGGGTGCCAAGTACCCTCTTTTCTGAGAACAAGGAATAGCCTGGAATAAAAGCCTTTGCCTGTTTGATTTGCGGGAACAGGTTCTACTTCCCCCTGGGATATGAGAGTTTGGATTTGTTTCAATGCCTCTGCCCACTGATTTGGAGGCAAGTCTGGGAGCCCTCTTGGAATTGGGAGTTCGTTGAAAGAGAATTTGTATCCCTGAAAAATTATCTTTAAGACCCATTGGTCCTTTGTTACAGAAAGCCAATTTTCTCTGCAGAGGGAGAGCCTTCCTCCTAGCTTTTGGTGAGCGAAAGGAGGGCAGAGGGGGGAGGAGGGAGTCATTGAGACTTTTTGCCATAGAAGGATGGCTTAGAACTCCCTGCCTTTGGGACGGAAGTGGTCCACTGTTTGGTTCTCTGCTGTCCATGGGATAGGGGCCAGGGTGGTCTGTCCCTGCAGGGCTTACCTTGCCCCTGTCTGCCAGGTGCAGGAAAGGACCAGTGCTTAGAGGGAAAATTCCTGCTTAACCTAGGAGGTTGAACCTAAAAGAAATCTTTTACTGTTTGCATAGATTTTGTTTAGTCTTCCATCTTTTTAAGCAGCTCTTCTGCTTTTATTCCAAACAAGCGGTCCTTATTCAAGGGTGCATCAATTAATTTAGACTTGACATGATCAGGGAGAGGTTGTTCCTTCAACCATGCATGTCTCCTAATGACAGATTCTGACACTGCTGCCCTGTGCCTGAGGCTTCTAGGGCATCATATACACAGTGTAATGAGTGTTTGGCCATTTGACAAGTAGAGTGCAGTAAATCTGCTAACTCTTTTGAATTGGCACAGTCAGGAAAGGTAGAAATCTTTTGTTATAATAGTTCCAAAGTGTGTTGTTGATATTTTAACATGTGAAAGTGACAGCTGAGTGCTCTGATAGCTAAGGTCGCAGAGGTGTATACCATTTTACCCCATCTGTCCAGAGCTCTGGAATCCTTGTCAGAATGAATAGGATTCTTTGCAGAACTAGCCTTAGCTCCTTTAGGTCCCCTGTGTAATGAGCTCCGGGTCTGCAGCAGGATTTCTGTACAGGAATCTGTGAGAATCCGGTGCTCTGTAATACCTGTCAGGTTTACTGGGAGCAGGTGGGAGGGCATCAGGGGCTAAGCTGAATTCATGGAAAACATCATCCACCACTTCTAAGATAAGGGAGATGGCCAAGGGTCTGTGCTGGGGCAGGTCTAGAAACTCTCTTAGTCATTTCATAGACTGAGGGAAGTCACGAGATTCCCAGTGGAAATGCTCCCTGAGAGTGTGAATGGTTTCCCCAAAGGAAAGGTCTTCTGGTGGGGAGGCAGAAGGAATGGATTCCTCTGCATCTGAATCTTCATAAGCAACCAAAGATTGTTGTTCCTCTTCAAAATCTGAATAATGAAGATTCCTCAGAATCCTGCTGTAATTATTTCAGGAGAAAGGTGTCTTTTGCTTTTAGAAGTTGTGGCCTGACTACCCCTGATAAGGGAGATAAGATCCTCCTCCATCTTATGCATTTGGGTTTGGGGTGGTGGAGCAGGAGTAAGATGGTGGCTAGAGGTAGATTTTCTACATGTGGCCTGGCTTCTAGGCCTAAGAGTATCCATCGGTCTGACAGAAACGTTAGTCGGATGAGATGTCGTCAGTTTTTGTCTAGAATCAGTAGTGCAAAAAGGCATCCTTGGAAGCCGATGCCTGGGTCGTGGTTCTGGACCAAACTGAGGCAGAGACAACCAAAGGCTCGGAAGACGAAGAAGATTTCTGTGGCATACCGGACTCTGAAAGGGTCTCAGAAGAGGCCTGCGTAGATGATATATCAGGCATCAAGGGCTATGAAAGCACCTCACTGAATTCCGGAGAACTGATGACCTGCTTAGCGGTAGCATCGTCGGAAGGCTTAGCCTTGTGTGGTCTGTCTCTACTCTTTATCTCTATCTCTACGTTTTTTCAGAATGTCTATGGATTGTTGGCTGACGGACGCCATTTCGGAATGCGAAGACGGAGGACGAAAATACCCATCTACAATAAGAGCTCTACAACGAATGGCTCTCGTGTTAAAGATGGCACAGAACCGGCAACGGGGTACGTCGTGGTCTGGGCCTAAACAAGTGACGCAGTATGAATGGAAGTCTCGGTGTGAGATCTGCTTTCCACAGGCGAGACTATTGTTAACTTTTTCGGACATCGGTTAATGCAAGAAAAAAAGAATCCCCCAAGGGGATACGTAAGCTTTAGACGTTTTCAGCTGTAATTCCAGCTATGATAGCGACTGACCGGCATACTTGCGAACTGCTTCTGCTACGAGCTCCACCGCAAGAAAGACTGATGTAATGGCGTCAGCTGCCTTGCTTTATAGCACTGACAACCTGATGTCAGTCAACTAGCGACAGCAGCCGAAGCAGAAAAACACTGACACTGGTATTCGGGCTGGCCGAGGGGTACCACAGCAGGGATAACCCACAGATGATGACTGCAATGGTGAAACCTGAAGAAAATCTGTACTGTGAGGTGCTTTGTGGTAACTGCCTCTGGCCATTTCCAAAGGAAGAGAGAACCACTGATGTCTGGGCCATAAGAGAGTCACCATAATAATCTTGGGAAAATTCCTTTTGAATCTTCAGAAGTACCCTGCATATCAGTGGAAAGAGTGGAAAAGAACACTGGAACATTCCAGTCAAACAAAAAGAAAAAGCATCTGTCTTCCAAGGCCTTTATGCATTGAGTCCTGGTGCAGAATTTTGATAGCTGAATTTTCAGGGAGGAAGCAACCAACTTGAGTAACTCCCCACAGATGGCTCACATCTTGGAAGACCCCCCTGAAATAGTTTAAATTTATGAGGGTGTGGCTTAGCCCTACTCAGCTCATCTGCCAAACAATTTCGCTCTGACAAGAAAAGGATACCTACAGAGTGAGACTGTGGTGTAAATCTTTATCATAGGCTAACATGGCTAGTCTGCAAAGGGGGTAAAACCTGGTCTCCCCCTTGCTGCTGATGTACCATATGACAGTGATATTGCTTGAAACAACTTTTGGAGACCAAAGATGATTCAGAGAACTGACTGCCTTGATTACAGCAAGCATTTATTTTATATTTATGGGCTTGCATCTGTCCTTTGTGTCCTAGATACCTTGCACTTTTATCCCTCCTGAAACTGCTCCCCAAGAGAAGTCCAAACTGTCTGTGGTAACTCACTGCTTTGGAGCGGGGACAGACCTGGATTTAGGAATATTTGCTGTCTCCACCAAGTGATTTCTTTTCTGAGAAATCCCAGAAATGGGATTTGAAAAGACAGCAGGTATTGGTGTTGGGACCAAGGAGACTTCAGATACCAATGTATCTTTCTCATGTGGAGTCTTGCCAAGGATATCACGACAACCATAGAGGCCATGAGACCCAAAATCCTAAGGTATTCTCTTGTAAAGACTGAAGTCTGAGTTGAAAACTCTAGAAACAGATCTAGATATACATCATTTTTTCCCTGTGATGAATGGCTCTTTGAAATGAGGTGTCTAGCAGACACCCCAGGAAACCAGTTCTGTGTGATAAAGTCAAAAGAGACTTAGAATGTTTTTTTGGAATCCCAGCTTTTGTAAGAGATCTCTCACCCAAATGAGAGATTCCCGACCTTTGAAAAAAGACTGCAAAGATAAAGTCTAAAGATGGAAAAATGTGAATACCCTATAGCCTGCAACAAGCTATAACAGGAGATAGACACTTTGTGAACGATCTTGGTACAGTATATGATCCATACAAACAAATCCTTAAAAAATGCCTGAAATTTGGATTACTAAGGATGTTATAAGCATCTCTTAAATCTAGTGTAACCAGAAATCTTAAATGAGGAAGAAGAGGTAACAGGTTGTGAAGTGGCAGCATTGCAAACTTGGGCACTATCAAAACCTGGTTTAGGAAAGGAAAAAAAAAAGATCCAGAAATGTTCTCCATGCATTTTTTTTCCTTTCTCAAACACCAAAACATCCTTGAATTTAAAAAAAAAAAAAAAAAAAAAAAAAAAAAAACTTTTCCTACACTGGGAAGGAGGAAATGTCTCTCGCTCTCTCGAAGACAGCATATGTTGAAAGAGGGAAATAGAGGAGTCTGGTGAGGTGGATGTAACTACATCCTGAAAAGGAGGAATTTCCTCTTACTGCCATCTGTAACCTTGATGAATGATCTTCCGGACCACTTGTTTGAAGTATCTTTTGCCAAACAGAGAACAGGAGACTTAGACTTTCTGGAAGGGAAGAGGGACTGCCAGGGAGGGGGCTGATATGGTCCCTGGTTTGGGAGGGTTCCTGTCTTCTTTTTGCAACCCGCTTGCTGTTGCTTCTTAAATATCTCTGTTTATTAGCATTTTGCTGAGACTGTTTTGCTTCTTTCCAGAACTTGATAAGGGGGATGGAGAATCCCTTCGAAAAGTTGGTAAAATAGGTCTGATAAATCTGACAGATTCCCTGTATCAGCGTACCCCTCTCATCACACTTTTTAATGAACTCTGCAGCAGAACAGCAGAGAGGCCAAAAACAATCTCTAGCCAAAGGATAATTCACAGCCTCATTTTTCACATCATCTAGCATGTTCTGAGAACACAGCCAAGCGATCCTCCTCCTCAAAATAGTACCAGTGGCTATAGCTTTGGAAGTAGTTATCAACAGAGTCATACACATACTTTAAACAATGACAGTGACATGCGCGATGGAAGAAACTACATCGTTTAAAGCAGATTTTTCCTCAAAAGAAGAAACTGCAGATAAGCCATCCTTCATACTTTCTCCATTAGTCAGAATAAAAAAATTAACATACAATCCTGGCAATTCAAAATTCTGAAAATCAAAGTTACAGAAGCATACACTTTTTCTGCCATACTTATTTTCCATTTCTAGTCAAATTGTAGAACTGGAATTAAAAAAATTATGTTCTTACAAGAACATTCCATCTCTGTTGTCAATTTTTATTTTTCCTCAACTGCTGGGTTCGGATTCAATCCTTGGATCCGACTCTGCTGTTACTTTAGCTTGTGCCCACCAAAAAGCTCTTGAGCTCCTCCTTTACGCATAATGCACCAACCCCTAACACACCTCAGATCTTGTTTGCAAGTTTACATAAAGTAAGAAGTACGAATATCATATTCCTGACAAAAGAAACCATAACTGGAGCTAACATGAAGGACAATGGGTCTTTATCAGCTCTCGTTCTTCCAGAAATCTAATGTGAAAAGAGGTTGGGGATTGGTGGGTGGAAAGTTGAGGAAAAATGAAAACTGAAAACACAGATAGAATGTTAGTTAAGTATGTACATTTTTTATCTGATGTTATCAATTTTCATTCCATCCTCAACTGTTGGGACAAAGTCCCTGGCTACCTAAAATACCAGGTAGACTCTAAGGAAGGATATCATTGAGCACAGCTGAGCCAAAGGGCTGCTCGCTCCCTCGAGACCAGATCCAGTTTGTAATGAGTAAAAAAAGTATGGGGACTGGCCCAAACTGCAGCTGCATATGTCATCACTGGAATTCCTAGACAACAAGACTGAAGAAGTTGCCATGGACCTTTTAGAATGGGCTGTTAAAGGTTTTGTTAAGGATAGACCCAATTTGTTGTAGAAAAAAGATATGCAATCTCATCAGCCATCTGGCTAAAGTTAACTTTGCAACAGATTTGCCCAATTTAGAATCTGCAAAGGACAGAAATAATTGATTTGTCTTCCTAATTTTTTTTTGTTCTATGTAAGTAAAAACATAATTGTCTATGGACATCGAATAAATGTAACATATATTTACCTTTTTTTACAAATTTAGGAAAGAAGACTAGCAGATTAATGGGCTGGTTAATACTGAATTCTGACTCCATGTTAGGAAGAAAAGAAGCATTGGTACATATTGCTCAATCTCAATGAAAATTCAAGTAGGGAGGTTTAGAGGACAAAGCTTGAAGTTCTGAAATTCTTCTAGTAGAGGTAATGGCCACTAGAAAGACAGCATTCCAGGTCAGGAATTTAAGATCACATTTCACTGCTGGTTCAAAGGGGGAATGAATTAAGGCCTACAGTACCAAATATAAATCCCGTGGTGGAGCAGGATCTTTATTGCAGGTCTCAGCAGAACAGTGCTTCTCAGAAAGCTTTACAAAGCTTAGATAAAGCCAAGGAAGTATTTTCAAATCCAATATGAAAGTTAGAGAGTGCTGCTAACTGAACTCTTATTATTGTAGAGCTAGCTCCCTCATTAAAAATCACTGCCAAAAATTCAAACACATTTTGTACAGGAGCTGAGAAGGGGTCAGGGTGTTTCTGATGTGCCCAGAAAACAAACCTTTTTCTATTAACTTCTGTAAAGTTTTTTGTAGAAACTTTAAGAGAAGATAAAAGTATATGATGGACAGGAAAGACAGCATCAGTTGTCTGGCTATTAAAGGAATTGGAGAAATCACGCTGTTAGCTTGAGGTTTCAGATAACCAGAAGACTCGTGCCTGTATGGCGAGACAGATCTGGAATCAAATCCAGAATCTAAGATGGGTAAAGTAAATGAGGCCAAAGGAAGAGGAACCAAATCTGCAGAGGCCAGTAAGGTACAATGCGGATGACTTTGCTGTTCAACCCAGCAGCTTTCGGCAGAAATTTGGGAATTAGAGGAGTTGGGGGTAGTCTGGGAGCACAGTCATGAAAGTAGGACGTCCCTCTGTGATTTCCACAGTAGGGGCATCAGGGCAAAGGAGCTGCTGCACTTGTTTAGAGGAGATGCAAGCAGATCACAGCAAGGCTGGCACCACTGATGGAAATAATTTCTGCCACTTTCATGTTGAGACACCACTCATGAGGTAGTAGAATGGACTTGTTCAGTTTCTCTGCTGTCACATCGGACTTCCCCAGAATGTCCATTGCTATGCGGAAGCGGTTGGAAGGGATCGCGTATTGCCACACTCCGAGGACTTCTTGACACAAGGGGTAATGGCTGATTCTTCTTGTTTGTTGATGTACGAAACTAATAACATGTCTATCTGAAATGCAACTGTCTCGAAAGGAAGAGAGTCTTAGAAGGCCTGCAATGCTTAACGGCACTGCTCTCAGTTCCAGGACAATGATATGCACATTGGCCTCTTCAGGGGACCAAGTGCCTTGGACGGTTTTCCACAGGAAGTGACCCAACCGATATGGGAAACGCCCATGGATCCCTATACCCTTGGACTGAGGGAGAATGAAAGGACGGCCTTGTAGAACCTGATCTGATAGAATCCACTAATAAAGGTATCTCTTGCATGCCTGAGTCATTCTTATTTGGGATGACATGCGTTGATAAAGACTCAACCACTGTGTTGTTAGCATCCACTGAATAATTCTCATATGATTTCTTGCTACAGGAAGTAAAATTATGGCTGCCGACATTGGCCCCAAATCGACCAGGCTGAAACTTTGGTACTGTGAATTATTTTCCTAAGCTGGAATCTGATAGTTTGCACACTCGAGAGAGGACGAGAACCTGTCACTGATAATGTGTTGAAAAACTCTCCAATGAATTCCTGTGTTTGAGACAGTTGCAAATATGACTTGTAATTTATGGCTATCCCCAGATGGGGACAAGTCTGGAGCACCTGCTCTCTCACTTTTATTAGCAGATGCCTGGTCGGGGCAGTAATGAGCCAGTCATCAAAGTATGGAAACACTCGTAAACCCTGCAGTTTCAAGTGAGCAGCTACAACTGCCATATGTTTGGTGAACACCTTGGGGGATGTGGGGAGGCCAATGGGCAGTGCTCTGAACTGGTAGTGACTGGCTCCCAGCCAGAAGCGTAAGTACCTTCTGGATTGTCTTGCTCATTTTCATGTGAGAGTACACATCCTGAAGGTCTGTCGAGCACATCCAGTCGTCCTTGCCCAAACAGGGCAGAATGGACTGAACCGTGACCATCCAAAACGGGTGTTGAGCCAATTTCTTCAAGTCGCTGAGATCCAAAATTGGTCTCCAGTCCTGTGTTTTCTTGGCCACTAAAAAGAATCTTGAGTAAGTTCTGGATTCAAACCAAAGAGAACACTGTTGAATTCAATGCTGGCGCCTATAAAAAGTCTGCCCCTCCTATTAATTCACAGATCAGTTCAATCAGTGACAGAGAACTCCAAAATGTACTCGATGCAATAAACGCAGGCAGTCCCACATGTATAAAAGCCAATTTAATAAACAAGAAGACACAATAAAACACAAACTGTTGGATTTATCGCTTTCATCTCCCATTAGGAGACTTCATCAGAATCAAAATCCTATCATGTATTCACCATTTAAATAATTACAAGTCATTCCTGATTGGATATCTAAGCATTGATTTAATTCTCGGGATTAACCCTCGTCTTTCCTACCCTAATCTAATGAATATATAGTACATAATACAATTCATCATAAAACTTCCTTAAAACTCAGAGTGTCTATGGTGTTTATATATGTATTAAAAACATTAAAAATACAACAAATATATAGATCAAAAGTACAAGTACATTCCAGGGCTCTCAGACTGACCACGCAGATGCCAATAGTTCAAATAAAATCGTATTTATTCACACAACGGTTAGCGCTTTCACATAAGCTTCATCAGAACACGATACATTGTTACAAGTGGTCAAATTTATACTACAATCCTTCAAATCAGTTTGCAACACATTAACATATGACTATATTCCTATAAAAATATATTCTAGATATAAGGATAACCCATAAATACACATTATATAAGAAATAAAAATAAAACTGCAAAGAGTATAATATGTATAGCATATATGTCTGAATGGATGGTAAGAATGGTTATGTTCATAAAAAACTTGTAATAATTTATAATGTATATAATGTGTTTTATTCTGTCTTCTGTCTTGTTTATTAAATTGGCTTTTATACCTGCGGACTGCCTACATTTATTGTTCAGAGTATAGGTTCATAGGTTTATACTAGGCTATCTGCCCTAAGGCATTTATAAGCCTAGCCCAAATTTTTGTGGCTTACGCCACCCCTTATATGAAAAAATACTGTGCCCATTAGTTTGTTGTGCCTCTGTCCAGCAGTGACACAGAGATGATTCCCGGGGTAAACCTACGATCTCCCATCCACAGGTCTAGATTTCCCTTGAACAGAGTCAGCGAGGTGCTCTGCCTCACATGGACCGGGATTTTATTCCACAGCATAGGGAGTCTCTGAGTGATAAATCTATCCCTCCAGCACGTCCTATTTATATCCGTGCTAAGGTTTAAGTCGCTTGCTCTAGTGGTTTTGGTGGATTTGGATTTTTTGAGGTGGAGCATGTCCATTAATTCCGGGTTGGACATGGCCTTGTATGTCAGGCACATGTCACCTCTGAGCAGACGGCATGCGACTGAATAGAGATGGAATTTCTTCAATCTGGCAGCATATGACAGATTTTGGAGTCCCTTTATCCTTTTGGTGAGGAACTTTTGGGGTCTCTCCAATTGCTGCAGATGTCTGGTGAGATACATCCCGAATGAGGCATTGTACTCGATCATTGGTCTGATAAGTGAAGAGTACAGGGGAACAATGACCTCACTAGATCTGGATGTGAATCCCTTCATGATCAGGTGGGCAATGTAGAAGGTCTTTCTAACCACTTTAGCAATGTGAGTGTCAAAAGAAAGGTCACTGTCAACCTGGGTCCCCAGGTCCCTGATAACCTCTTCTGTGCTTAGTGGATTGCCACCTATATGGTAGCTTGGGGTTACCTTGTTTTTCCCGAAGGGTATGACTATACATTTTTTGGCGTTTAACTTCAGGCCATGGCTCTGTCACCAGCTATCTGTTTCCGTGAGTCCCTTCTGAAGGATATCCATGTCCGATGCACTTTCCACTATGGCGCCCAGTTTGCAGTCGTCTGCAAACTTTGTCAGCCAAAGTCCTCCCATGCTGGCCTGTACTTCTGAGAAGTAGATGCCAAACAATAGGGGGCCAAGGACCGAGCCCTGTGGGACACCACTTGTAACCGGCTTGGAGTCTGACACAGCGCCAGCAACTCTAACCCTGTGGGTTCTGTCCTTAAGCCAGTTTGCAACCCATCTTGTGACATATGGGTTTACATTTAAGCTGGTAAGTTTTCTACAATACCCGAGTGGGGTATTGTGTCGAAAGCCTTTGCAAGGTCAAGGTAGGCTGTATGGACTGCCTTTCCCTCATCAATGGCCTTGGTGACTGTTTCGAAGAAGTCGACCAAGTTCAAAAGGCATGATCTTCCCTTGACAAAGTCAAACTGGGTCGGGTCCAATGTCTGCAAGTCCCCTATATCTTTGTTTATGAGCTCCATTATGATCCTCTCCATAGCTTTGCAGACTAGACTTGTTAAGCTTATGGGCGGTAATTACCAGGGTCCGTAGAGGCGCCGCCTTTGTGGAGTGGGACCACAGTTGCCGTACGCCACTCCTTGGGCACGTATCCTGTGGTAAGGCTGAGATTAATCAGCTGCCTTATGTGCGGGGTTAATTCCTCATTTAGCTCGTGTAGCACACAGCCGGGGACACCATCCGGTCCCATTGATGCTGTGTTTTTAGCTTTAGAGAGAGCAGCTTTCACCTGCGCATCTGAGATGTCCGGGAGGCTACACTCGGCTGGGATAGTTATCTCTCCTTTAGGGGGGAGAGGGGGTGAAGTTTGCACTGAACCTGTCTGCCAGTATGTTGGCAATGTCTGTGGGTTCAGTGATTTTTGTATCATTTTGGACTAATTCTGAGCATATCTGGGAGTTTCCACCCAGGTTCCTAACATAGCTGAAAAAGGCCTTATGATTGTCCTTTGAATCCATGGCAATTTTTCTCTCAAAATTGGCCTTAGTTGATTTTATGAGTGCTCGTATTTTTTTACTAATAATGATCAGGGGTGACTTCCCTTTTATGGATTTTGTTCTATCATGTAATAGCATTCTCCTCTTATTGTAAAGTTTGTTAATGGCTGGGGTCCACCAGACTGGACGTTTGCCCTTTGTGGAAAGAGTCTTGGTTTTATTTGGGATTGCCTGTTGTTTTGCCTATGTTTTGGAGTTCTCTGTCACTGGTTGAAATTTGTATACATATGGAAGTGAAAGGAAAAAGGGAATTGTATAAGATTTGGAAATAATCCTCTGCACCAAAGTATCTTCTGTGATGTCTAGCAACATTCTCTGGAGCAAGGATAATCAACCCATGCTTGCCTCCACAGATGCACAATCAAGCCTTCTTCCAGAAGCACCGGTAGGGTCTATTGGAGAAGGAATCTCTAGATTCTGGTAACCAATCCCCAAGAGACCAGATTAGAGTCCGGCTCCACCTATAGGTAGGGAATTCTGGAGCAAAGGATTGCCTGTAGATGCTGCGATCATGGCAGTGGCCAAGAGCAGCTTACCTCGGCCCATCCCCGTAACACAGTCTAGGGCGTTGGACAGATTTGGGAAGCATGTGTATGCTTCAGGGACCTTTGCCCTCAGTTCGCTGACGTACCTGGCACATTTTATAAGATTACAAAGGGACTTGATAAAGGAACAGTCAAATTCCCTTTCTAGGACCAACACTACAGAGACCCAAACTTCTGTGGCGTCACAGTTGGCTACCCTACAATCTATTTCTATTTATCCATGAGGCTTATATCACATCTAGCTTGACGGTACCGCTAGGGTAGCAGGTTCAGACATTTCCATCAGGAGGCATGCCTGGATATGCTTGTGCATTTTGTGTAGCCCTTCAAGTTCTTGTCCATCAGTGCACCCTTTGACAGCAACTTCTTGTTTGGCTGTAAAGCTAAAGACACTCTCCGGGTGTGAGAGGTGGAAAGACCCTCTTTACAGTGGATGTACATTTTTTGACTCCTCAAAGATCCTTTTCTAGGAATCAACAAGATGGTTAAAAATGTGGTTCAACAAGCCCCAAGGTCCTTCCCAAGATCCACGTGGAGATGGTTCTCCCAAGAGCAGAGGGGGGAACTCGAATGAATGCCACCACTCACACAGTACAGGAGGCCTGCAGAACCACCTTTATGGGTCTCTGGGTGAGAGACATGCTTCAGTTACTCCTCCCTGTCCATCTAGCCTGATGGAAGTTACCATCAGCACGTACGGGAATGGCATTCAGACAAAGAAAAATCCAGGTATCCTGCCTGATCATGTTGATATTCACATCAGTTTGACCCAGACCCCAGAGATGAGAGAAGTAAGCAACTGCAAAGATAAGTCCTCACTCTTGAGGAATGAATGGGTCAACTGAGCATGTCAGTGTACTGGCAGGGAAGAAGCTTAATGTCAGAAGGGGTACTGGACCCAAAAAGAAAAAAACTATCCTGGAACAGATTGAGGAGATGCTCCTGATATTTCAGAACATGGATCTGAACACTGGATCCATGAAGTTTGGTTAACTGCAGATTCTACTGAATGACAAATGATGGAATCCAAATGTTTGAAAGCTCTTTTAGTTGAATGACCATTTGACCGAAAGTCTATTTCACTGAATTTGGCATAGTTTCACCTACTTCTGTAACAAAGAGAATTAGAATATGTAGAAATATATGAAGTAGCCTTACTTGGTCACTGGTGTTATCCAACATAACCACTGCTGGTGTGGTTTCTATTACTGCCTCAACAGTAATTTCCTGTGTGCGGTATTTTCACTTTTCTCCTAGTTTTGCAGCCATGGAGTTACTTTAAGTAAGAAGGGGTGGATCCACGTAAGGTGCAGGGAGGATTCACCCTCCCTGCAAAAAGACTCTTTGATGTATTTGCCCTTTGGTGATTTTCACTGTATGACGTTTCAATTATTTAGAATTTAATTGAAAGGTGTTTCAATGAAATGGGCCATCAACTATTTGGGATTCAGCCAAATGTATATTCATATATAGATTTACACATACACATGTACATAAATTTATGTATTTTACAATTTCATTTACACATGCTCTAAATGTGTGCGTGCAGGTACATAGAGTGTGTGTGTATATGTGTGTGTGCAGATAAACACACACACACACACATATATATATATATATATATATATATATATATATATATATATATATATATATATATATATATATGTACACGGACACACACACACACACACGCACACATGCCTATTTGCTTATAAACAGAGAGAGAGAGGAATATTAAAAGCAACTGAGATCATAACACCAGTCTTAGAAGATCAGTATAGTTTACTGTACAATAAATATAAAAGTGCAGGTGCTTCCCAAAACAAAAGCCTTATGGCCTAACAAAAGTGCACAAATACCATTAATACTGCCCATATAGCTAGTCTTTTCAGTAGTTCTCTCTCTCTCTCTCTCTCTCTAGCTTTCTCCTCTGGATTCCTACCAATAGGGACAGCCTCCTGCTTCCTCCTAGTGCCTTTAAGCCATTTTCCAAGTCTTCATTGATTAAGCTGTCTCTCTTGCAGACCAGCTCCTCCAGATATTAAATTCTCCTTCAAGAACTAAAAACAGCACTCTGCATAAATTTATCTTAGCCTCTGTTCTTTTAATTTAAAAAGGGAGGTTTATTTGCAAAATGCAGATCATAAGCAGTGAAAGCATGATCGAAAAAAGAGCAGAGACAATTTTTAATCCGTCACTTTAAGCAAAAATTTCCTTTTGAATAACAATTAAACAACTATTCTTATCAACTGGCTTATACTTCACATTTAATGAAATGGCAATGTACAACTTTAAACTCATCATACCATGCATTCAGAATCATTGAACTACATTATTTTTTAGGCTTATATACACTGAGGCTGATGTATTCTTCCCCCATTCTCATCTTGGATGTATTCATCTGAGAATATCGGTGAACTAGTCTAAAAGGCCATCCCATTGTACCCACTTATTTTTACATAACCAGCTTGGCTTCCCCCTGCCAGTCTGTTTAATCAAATACAACTTCCATCTTAAACCGAGAACTTGTATCCTTCTTCTACTTCCCAATGATAATTCTTTTTAAAAGCGAGTAATTCCAAACTTACCTCTTTCATGTACCTTGGTTTCCCCTTTGAAACAGCTCAGCATCAGTTTTTCCTTACAGAGAAACCACTCATCAATTATTTATTTATTTTGTATAAACAGTTGGAGATCCTCTTTGGGCTGCTCTAACTCTGGGCATGACCAGAAGACATGGTTCCACATCCTGACACTATCTGAATCTCCAAAAGGACTGATTCATCACAGGGAACACCTTGGATAATCTTTCAGGTGAGTAAAATTATTTACAAAAGCATTTCTAAAAAAATGCAACATTTTCTAGATTTTGTGATCTTTCTTGGTGTTAAATAAATATGAGACCACCCTTCCTCAGAAAACTGAGCCTGTAATTTGTTTTCCTAATATTAGTCCCTTTCCACCCACACCTGCTATTACCGTGTTAAAGTCCTTTGTCTGGCCTCAGTCAAACGTTTTATTGCTTCTGGAATTTGTGTGTGCTTAACTCGTTTTCCTTTTCTTTTCTATTAACATTGCTGTTATTTCACAAATATAAGGTACTCATTATTGGTAAAATGGAATTTCTGTTTGGCTAATGACCAGTTCATTATCTTTTCCCCATGTTTCAGCTGCTCCTAGTATACTGGGTCTACACCTTTCCTACAGAAGCCCTTGATTTACTAAATTAGCTATGGGTCCCATAGGGGACACATATATCAAGTGCAAGTTCTTGTTTCCGGTATTTAAATCTTCTGCTCCTCAAAGTCTCCTAGTAATGCTTTATGTATTCTTTAAAGCTGTTGTCTCCCCATTGTTCTCCTGGTGACCCAGTGAGAAATTTAAGTCTTGCCTCTTCCTCCCCATTCTCCCCTGGGTGAAAACTATTTGTCTCTACTCCATCTGACAGTTTTCATTTAGTAAATGGTGAACTAATATTAATGTAGCCAACTTTTAATATTTTCTTAAATCTGGTGCAGCCAACCTCCCTCATGTCTGGCAAAAGTATCATTTTATACCAGATGACCTCCACCTGCTTATCATTCCAGATACATTTTTAATTTCTCCATTTGCTGAGAATCCAGGCATTTTCCTCAATCTCATAGATAAAAGCTTGTCCAAAGTAAATTATCAGTGGGACAAGAAACATTTTATTGCCAATATTTTGTCTAAATCTTTGTCTTTCAACATTTTGACTTTCACCTCACTCCATGAATCTTGTGCAATGTCTTCACTTTTTGTTAAGCATATCCCTAAATACTTTATTTTACAATGACCCCATAAATAAGGAAATTGTTGAACTGTATTGAATGTAGGAATGTAATTCGTTGGGATAACAAGAAGTTATATACTCACCATAACGTTCAATGTATGAAGTCCATCTCGCCTCACATTCTTACCTGTGGGTCCGGAGCTGAATGTCGGCTCCGACTCAGCCATACTTTTTTAGCTCAAAGTCTTTCTATTGGCTGGGCTAAGATGGTATCCCATGCTGCACTGCTCTCTATCCCCAGATCTAGTTTGCTGCGAGCACCAGCACTCATTCTCCATGGATAACACCACCTAAGGAAAGGAAGAGCAAACCAAAAATGATGGGTGCTCTGAAACCAGACCTAAACTCTAGATCCTCCAGGACGGGGGAAGGAGGGGGGTAAATAAGAATGTGAGGCGAGATGGACTACATACATCGAACGTTACGGTGAGTACATAATGTCTTGATGTTATGTAGTCCAATCTCGCCTATATTCTTACCCATGGGACAGCGTCCCCAGCACCTAAATCCTGGGAGGCTCAGTGGAAAATACTCCTGAGCACTGTGGAACCAAAGGAAGACCTGCCCCTAGATACCACATCTAATTTGTAATGAGTATCAAAGGTGTGAGGAGATGCCCAAGTAGCCACAGCACAAATATCCATAGACAATCTGGCCTGAAAAGCTGTAGATGTAGACACAGACCGAGTAGAGTGAGCCTTCACCCGGAATGGTAAATCTTTTCCCCCTGAGGAATAAATGAAAGAAATACAACTGGAAATCCACCTGGACAACGTGACTTTGGAAACAGGAGACCCAATTCTGTTTTCCGAAAATGAAACAAACAACTGATCAGATTTTCAGAGGTCTTTCGTTCTGTGCGAATAAAAACATAATTGTCTGTGCACATCCAACTGATGAAATTTGAATTCTACCTTGTTTGAGAACTGGGGAAAAAACACTGGCAATTCAATAGACTGGTTAAGGTTACTGACTGATGCTACTTTAGGAAGAAAGGAGGGGTTCGGTCCGAGAGAAACCCTGTCCTTATGAAAAATCAAATAAGGGGGTTTGACTGATAAAGCTTGAAGCTACGAAACGCATCTGGCTGACATGATGGCTACCAAAAAGACAGTCTTCCAAGTTAAGAATTTTAAATCGCAAGTGGCTGCAGGCTCAAAGGGGGGTGAAGTAAGACCCTGTAGAACAAAGTTTAAGTCCCAAGGCATAACAGGTTCCGATACCGGAGGACGAAGTAAAAGTGCCCTTCAGGAAAGCCTTACAAAGTCTATGTACCATCAGACTAGGCCCGTCTGTGACATGAATGGTAGAAATCGCCACCAATTGGACTTCAATGTCTGTGGCCGCTGAACCCTGGTTAAAGAGCATAGACAAGAACTTCAATACAGACGAAATTGGAACTGTGTAAGGGTCAATCTTTTTGGCATGCGTCCCGATTGAAAACCTCTTCCATTTGCTGTAATAAATCTTCCTGGTCGAGGGTTTACGAGAGGAAGATAAAATATGAACTACCTCCAGCGAAAATTGATGAAGCCTAACTAATGACGGAAGTGGAGTAGCCAGGCTGTCAACCGGAGGGTCCGAAGAGAGGGATGGAGCTGCCCCATGTGTGTCAGTAAGTCTGGTTGTGGGTCCAGAATCCAAGGAGCATCCATGAGATAGGGATGAAGAAAGGGGAACCAAATTTGACGGGGCCAGTGTGGGGCAATAAGAATCATTTTGTTTTCCAAGGATTGCGATTTCTGAATAACCTTTGACAGCAAGGGGACCGGAGGGAAGGCATATAGTAGACCGGAGGGCCAATCATGGACTAGAGCGTCCCTGGGTGACTCCCCCTGAGGGGGAATCAACGTGAAGTAGCTGCTGCATTTGGCATTGCGGGGGCTGGCAATAAGGTCGCAGCTAGGCTGACCCCACCTGCGGAAGATCTGCTCCACAACTTGACAACTCGGGGACCACTCATAAGGTATCAGAATAGCTCTGCTTAGCCTGTCTGCGATCACATTGGACTTCCCTGGAATGTGCATTGCCACCAGAAAACGTTGGGAAGACACTGCCCACTGCCACACTCGCATGGCCTCTCTGCAAAGGGGATAAGACTTGGCTCCTCCCTGCTTGTTCAGATACCACACCATTGACATATTGTCCGAGTGGATTGCAATAGTCCCGAGAGTAAAAAAACTCTGAAGTGCTTGCAACGCTACTAGCACAGCTCTCATCTCTAGGACATTGATATGCAGATGCATCTCCTGCTCTTGCCACGTGCCTTGGACTGTCCTGCCTAGATAATGTCCCCCCACCCCATCTGGGAGGCATCCGTGGTCCCCGTGGCAACCGGGGACGAAGGGCTTTCACGCATTCAGGTTGTCGGTGCGAAGCCACTAACTGAGATCCTGTTTGCACCTGTGAGTATTATAGGCTGAGAAAGTGGAAGACGTTGAAAAGACCACTGGGCAAAGAGTAGCCACTGAAGAAGCCTCATATGTAACCTTGCTAGAGGGACTAACATAATCGTAGCAGCCATTGTCCCCAACAGTTGGAAGACCCATCTTGCCTTCGCTCTTCTCAGAGGGAGCAAGGCATAAACCTGTTGTTGTAGGACTCTGATTCTTTCCTGTGGTAGAAACGCCCGCATGAGGACGGTGTCTGATTCAACGCCTATAAAAGTGACACGCTCTGAGGGCAATAAGGCAGATTTTTCCAAGTTCAATATGATGCCCAACTGTTGACATAGGTTGATAGTAGCATCCCTGGTCTGAAGTAGTAGATGCCCGGTGGTGGCAGTGAGGAGCCAGTCGTCCAGATACGGAAACACTTGGAATTCCTGACGTCTCAAGTGAGCAGTCACCACTGCCATGCATTTGGTAAACACCCTGGAGGCAGTGGTGAGACAAAAGGGCAGGGCTCGAAACTGAAAACGACTGGCTCCCAGCTAGAAGCGTAGGTGACTTCTGGATGCCCTGTCCATCTTTATGTGGTAGTAAGCATCCTTGAGGTCGATGGAGCACATCCACACTTCTTTTCCCAACAATGGGAGAACAGACTGCAGTGTGACCATTCGGAACTTGGACTTTTGCACACGGGTGTTCGTGTGACTGAGATCCAATATGGGTCTCAGGTCCCCTGTCCTTTTCGGCACCAAAAAGAATCTGGAGTAAGTCCCTAATCTGATCTGGTCTGAGGGGACATGTTGGATGGCTCCTTTTTCTAGCAGCTTTGAAACTTCTGAAGCTGCGTAATCCCTTTGACTGGGTGGAACATCTGGGATTTTCTTGATTAGAGGGGGATTTGATGAGAAGGGGATGACATATCCTCCGGAAATTATTTGTAGAACCCATTGGTCCTGGGTGATGTCTTGCCAGGCCTCCGGGTATAATGAGATTCGACCCCCGACTGGCTCCAGAAACGCACAGTCGGGCCTCCTATCAGGAGCACGAAAGGAATCGCGGTCTCCCGAGTTGCAGGGGCCTCCTCTGCCCCTAGGGCGGCGTCTCCCTGAACAACCCCCCCCTGCCTTTGGAGGGGGGCTCACCTTGTGCACCGAGAAAAAACCTCTGTGATTTCTTGAACCACATTTTGCCACCCCTCTGGGCCTTGGGATAAGGCCTAGAGGGAAGGGAAAAACGGACTCCTACGGCAGACAGAGTTTTTCCCTCCTGCTCGCACCTAGCGAGAGTGTCTTTCACCTTGGTTCCGAACAAAGAGGAACCATCAAAAGGGGTGTCGGTGAATGAAGATTTGAAGGCCTCCATGAAATGACAAAGGCACATCCAGGCCTGCCTCCTAAGAGCAACTCCTGAACTTGCTGCCCTACTTGCTCCCTCGGCTGGACAGGAGATTAGCCTCATGGAGGAGTTTGCAATGGAATTGAGGGTAGACATCTGAGCGTTGACCGTCTGGGCCACCGCCTCAGAAACGTTACCCGTGAGAGTATCTCCAAGCTCCTTGAGGAGATCTCTCTGGAGCCGTGTAAAGTGTGATAAGTAATTCAGTGACTGTAAGGTAAAGGTCACTGAAGAAAACGTACGCTTCCCGTACCGGTCCATGGTCCTAGACTCCTTGTTAGGGGGATGGACGGTGGAAGACGTCTCAGTTAATTCCTTCTGGGTGGCAGCTGCCACCATCATGGCGTCCACAGGGACTCCCTTGGACAGAAATTCCTTATCAGGAGGAGCAGACAAAAATTTATTGGGTCTCCTGGGGACTGGTTCCACAGAGTCAGGGGTTTCCCACACCCTTCGACAAACAAAATCCAGAAGCTCGAAGGGTGGAGATACCCAGGAGGCGGAGGGTTGAGCACCAAAGGCCTTCAGGAAGACAGACTCCTCCTCGGAGGGGGTTTTGGACGGCCAGTCACCTCTGTTTCAAAATCTCTAGGATGTCAGAGAAAGAAACATCCTCAGAGGATGATTTAGGGGACCCCTCCGATTCCTCGAGGTCGGTGTCCGATGTGAGAGACTCATCCTGGGAATCTATGTGCTTCCTCTTGCATGTCTTCTTTCAGGGTGGCTCCTCAGGCAAAAACTCTGAGGGGCCCTCAGAAATATTGGGACCACTTCTGGGGGTACCCTGAGGCCTTGGGGCTCCACTGTCAAGAGATAAATGGTGATCACAGACCTGCACCGGTGTAGTGGGGGACAGAATGACCGACCCGCATGATGCTGCTGACCTGGCCAGCATGCTCCGCATGGCCTCAAAGGCTGGTCCTCCCGGGTCCGAAGAATGACCAGCCTCTGAAGCCAAGACAGGAGTCAGTCTTCCCTGCGCCGAAGCACCGAGAGGGAGACTAGGAGCCGAGAGGTGTCCCGAAACCTCTCCCTCGGGACCAGCCAAAGAATCCTGAGTCCTGAACCCCGTGGACATCGCCGACGGGGTCGGAGCTGACGTCGGAACTGATAACCCAGGAGGGGCTGTCAGAACTGACCTATGGACATCACATGGAGCCGAGCACTCCGGCTCCGAAAGCTGAGATGTGCTCGGAGGAAGTATCGAAGCAGGTTGAGGGACCGGTTCTGGAGCCGACTGGGTCGGAGCAGAGAACAATTTTCCTGTACCGGTGACTGAAGTCGTCTCTGCACCACTCTATCGATGTCCACATCTGATAAGGCTCTGGAAGATTTGGAGGATAGAGAAGGAGATCGAGACCTCCCCTCTGAAGGGGACCTGCGAGGAGGGGATACTGGCCTAACGCTAGGCGATCGGCTCCAAGCAGGTTCCAAGAAGATTGGAGCCGAAGCAGGTTCCATAACAACTGACACTTCCTGCGGCCCCGAGGACAATGGAGCCGAGGATGTCGAAGCAGACTTTGCTATTTTCTCCGGTGGCACCGATGAGACTGATGGAGCCGGAGATCGCTTTTTTGCTTTTGAGGATTTTGCCTTAGAGCTGGAAGCACTCTCCACACCCTCCTCAAAGAAGGGTTTCAGAACTCACTTCAAAATCAATTTATTCTTCCTTTCCTGAAGAACTCGCAGACTAAAGGCATGACAGAAACTGCACGATTCCTGGAGATGAATCACTCCCAGACAATACACACAGACAGAGTGTCCATCGGTAATGGACATCTTATAACTGCACCTAGAGCATTTCTTGAAGCCCGAGGGCTTATGCGCCTTAGTATCTTTGGACATAGTTAACCAACAACAATTAAACACTGAAAAAAATTGACCAACAGTCAAACAGTCCCAAGGCGGGAAAAAGGCCTACAACAGACAGAATACTACAAGATCTCGAAGTTAAACAATCCTCAGACACAAACACAAGTGGGGAAGGACTAATTCCTCTAATTTAAACGGTTTTAGTCCCGGGAAACTTTTAGAACACAAGGAAAGCAAGGGGACAGACTAGGTCCTCTAACTGAAACAGGCCTAGTCCATTGGAAACAGCTAGTGGGATACCACAGAATCAACAATCAAAAAACACAACTTTTCCACAATACTAAACAAGCACACACACAATAGTTATTAAAATAGCTTTTTTTTTTTTTGCAAAAACTTCTCTGATAAAGAAGAAAAAGGGTACTTAGCCACAGCCAAGAGCAAGACCACGTCCGAGCTACACGAGCGGCAAACGAGATCTGGGGATAGAGAGCAGTGCAGCATGGGATGCCATCTTAGCCCAGCCAATAGAAAGACTTCGAGTTAAAAAATATGGCCAAGTCGGAGCCAACATTCGGCTCTGAACCCATGGGTAAGAATGCAGGCGAGATTGGACTACATAACATCTTTTGTTTTGCTTTCACTGACCTTGTAGCCTGAAATATTCCCAAACAGCCTAAGCCAGTCAAATAGACTAGGCAAGCTGCCATGTGGATCTGTCATGTAGTACGTATAAGATTATATTATCTGCAAATAATAATTTTCCTTTTAACTTTTCAGTTAAAACCTTGGATATCACTTAGCCTAAACTTTTGGGCCAGTGGTTCTAGATTAAGAATGGGGTGATATTCCAGTCTTTGCCCTCTTTCTATTCTCAAGGTATCCGACAGATACTCTGCCACATTTATATAGGCAACAGAATCTTAACAGAGCTGCTTAAAAACTTCAACAAAGTCCTCATGAATAGCAAACGTATCCAATAATTTCCACAGGAAATTCCAATGTACCCTGTAAAATGCCTTTTCAACATCCAAACTAACCAGTAATACAGGAGAATACTTAAGCTCTGTTTCTTTGTAGATCAAATGTGTTCATATACCATTGTCTCTGGTTTGTCTCCCCAATAATGAAGCCGTTCTGATCTTAGTTTATAAATGTGGATATGATTCTCCTCAATCTAGCTGCTAGAATCAACAAAGACCTTGTAATCAAGATTTAAAATGACAACAGGTCTACGTGAAGCAGAAAGTTCAGTTGTGTACACATACCATAAATGTAGATGTTCGAATGTATTCACTGTTGCACTCACCACACTTGGGTTATCTGCCTGCATGTAGCCCTCAGTCGGCCCGAATACCAGAGACTTAGTATTTCTGCATCAAATGCTGTTGCTCCAGGACTGATGTCAGGTCGTCAGGGGTATAAAAACAGGCAGCTGACTCCATTACATCAGTTTTTCTTGCCCTAAATGTCAGGAGCCTCCCCCCCCCCCAAAAGGGAGCTAAGTTATGGAGGGGGAAAACACTGCCAGTAAAAAGTAAATACCAATACCCCTGAAAGGGGTGAGTAATAGCCATAGAGAGGAGAGAGAGAAACCAGGGGGCTAGAGGGAGGGAAACCAGGACTGCAACAGTGAATACACCCAAACATCTACATTTATTGTACATGTACACAACTGTACTATGTTTTTACTGTTTCACTGTTGCAGTCATCACACTTGGGTGGATTCCCAAAGTTGAAGAAGGATGGAGGCAGTCAAGAAGAGTTGGGGCTGGCTAGTATGCCTTGCAGGACTGCAGTTGCAAAACCTGCCCTGGATTTGGAAAAGATAGGCATTAGTAATGCTTGGTGAAGGTGTGTACATAATACCAGGTAGCAAGCTTCCAGAATGTCCCTGGTAGGGACTCCCCTGAGAAATGCTGCAGAGGTAGATGTTGCCCTAGTGGAATGTGTTCTGACCCCCTGAGGGGTAGGTATCCCATAGTGCTTGTAGCAGACATGGATGCAGTGTGTTATCCATTTGGAAATTGTTTGTTTTGAAATGGCCTTGTCCTCTGCCCCTGATGCAAAGCTGACTAGTAACTGGTCAGATTTTCTCAAGGGCTTAGTCCTATCAAGGTAGAATCTGAGCTGTCTGTGCACATCCAAGGAGTGCAGGAACCTTTCGCCTTTATTCTGAGGATTAGGGAAAAAAGTTGGCAAATGGATGGATTGGTTTAAAGCCACACTGGACACTACTTTAGGCATAAAGGAAGGGTTAGGCCTGGGGGAAACCCTGTCAGCATGGAAAAAAATGAAGGGTTCACAGCCATAAGTGCTTGTAGCTCGGACACTCTTCTAGCTGAAGTGATGGCCAGAAACAAGGCTGTTTTCCAAGAGAGGAATTTTAAATCTGCTGACGCTGCAGGTTCAAAGGGGGGCGTGAGCTTTTCCAGTACAAAGTTCGGGTCGCAAGCAGGGGTGGGTGCTCTCCTTGGCAGCCTTAAGTTGTTTGCCCCTCTCAGGAACTGTTTGATAAGATGCTGTGAGAAGAGAGGTGGCTCAGTGTTGTAATGAGCCAAAATGGCTGAGGCATGTATCTTAATGGAGGAGAAGGGCAGGCCTTTGTGGAGTACATCTGCTAACTAATCCAGGATTAAAGGCATGGAGGGCAGAGTTGTGTCCTCTCCTTTAGACTGAATCCAGGAGCAGTACCTTTTCCACTTATCAGCATAGGATTTTCGTGTACTGGGTCTTCTGGCTTCAAGAATGACGGGTTCCTATTTGAAGACCGAAGACGCATTCTTTCGAATGCGTCTTGGTCAAACTTAAAAGACGGAAAAGGCAAAATATTGAAGCGGCTTTTAAGCGAATTCTTTCTCTGGGAAAGAATTCGCTTGGCCGCTTCGTTACTTTGCCATTTTCGGCACTGTAGTGCGGTCTCGGAGTTGATATATTTAAGTAGGGGGGTGCAGCCCCCCACATCAGGGGTGTGGGGGTGAAGCCCCCCACTTAATGTAATGTTAAAAGTGTTGTCTTTTTTTTTTTGTTGGAACAGCGATTTTTTTCCAAGGGGGGAAAAAAAAAATCGCTGTTTTGACAGTTCGACATTGCAAGCCTTTACATAGGGTTGATTAATCACCATTCGTTTTTATAAGCATTCGGTGATCTAATATAGACCCAGAATGACGTCCAGCACCTGTTTGCTTAGGGTTGCTGTGGGAGAATTCAAGGAATAAGCCAAGCTGCAAGATTTAGGGTTTGCAGCTGCGGATGCAAAATCTGTCCCTCCTGCTGAGAGAGTAGGGTTGGTTTCTGGTGTAGGTGCCAGGGTGACACCGGTGACAGGCTGGGCAGGAGTGGGTACCAGTGCTCGTGTGGCCAGTCCAGGGCAATCAGAGTTGTCCTTGGTCTGTCCTGTCTTATCTTGATTAATACTTTTGAGAGAAGGGGCAAAGGGGGAAGGCATAGATTGAGAGATTTTACCCACTGAAAGGATAGGGCATCCAATTTCCAGGCCCTGCTGTGAGGTCCTGGTGCAGAATCTGTTGAGCTGGTGGTTGTAGGGGGAGGCAAAGAGATCTACCTCTGTGGTCCCCCACTTCTGAATCAGAAGGTTGAAAGTGCTGGGCTCCAGTTGCCACTCGTGTGGGTCTAGGAGATTTCTGCTTAAGTCATCTGCCAGTGAGTTTTGTTTGCCTGGCAGAAATTGAGCTTGCAGATGGACTTGCATGTCCAAGGCAGTGTTCCACAGGGCCATGGGAGTGGGTTCCCCCCTGCTTGTTGATGTACCACATAACTGTGGAGTTGTCTGTTTTTATTAGAAGTTGTCCTGGAAGGAGTAGGGGCCTAAAAGCTGTCAGGGCATTCTGCACAGCTAGCATCTCTTTTTGGCAGATGAATTTCACTTGGGCTACAGTGGCTCTGAATGCATTTGCTGTCCATGTGTGCTCCCCAGGCATAGTCTGATGCGTCTGTGGTTAGGGACTGGGTGGCATGGGGCGGAGTAAAGGGCAGTCCCTTGTTGTGGTTGCATACTTCTGCCCACCAAAGGAACTCTACCCTTACACAGGGAATGATAGGAATGATTGTTTCCAGGTCCTGAGAATGTTGGCACCAAAGACTTTTTAAGTACCATTGAAGTTTCCTCATATGCAGTCTTGCATATGGAATTAGCAGTATGCAAGAGGCCATGAACCCTAGGGCCTGCAGTACTTTTCTTGTGGACAGATGGGTTCTGGTGGCCATCTGTTTGAAGTAAGCTGTCAGATAGACTTGTTTTTCTGAAGTGAAGAATGCCATCTGGGATGTTGTATCCAAGCTTTCTCCCAGGAATACAATCTTTTGACTGGGTATCAGTTTTGATTTATTTTAGTTGATGGTGTACCCCAAGGAAGCGAGAAGGTTTTTCACAAATGTTAGGTGCTGCAACAGCAACTGCTGACTATCCGCCTGAATCAGGCAGTCGTCCAAGTATGGGTAAATTTGGATATTTATTGCTTGCAGTATGCAATGCTGGAGCCAGGCATTTTGTGAAAACTCTGGGTGCAGTGGATAAGCCAAAGGGAAGTGCAGAGAACTGACATGCATAGAACCGGCCCTGAAACGTAGATGCTTCCTGCATGACTCCCTTATGGGAATGTGCAGATAGGCTTCTTTTAAGTCTAGGGTGACTAACCAGGCATCCTTGGCTAGCATAGGTAGAAGCTACTGCAAGGTAAGCATATTGAATTTTGGTACCACCAGGAAGGTGCTGAGAACTGAAAGATCCAGGATTGGGTGCCAAGAGCCAACTTTTCTGGGTACCAGGAACAGTCTTGAGCAGAATCCTTGACCTATCTGTTCTACTGGAACCGGCTGAATACCTCTGACGGACAGCAGGGAACGAACTTGGCTTTGGGCCACTGTCCACTGGTTTGGAGGAAGGTCTGGGAACCCTCTTGCGGTTGGCAGAGAGTGGAAGTAAAATTTGTACCCCTGGGATACAATGTTGAGGACCCATCGGTCGAGTGATGGACAACCAGTTTTTTGCAAGTAGGGGAAGTTTTCCTCCTAGGGGCACAAGCAAATGAGAAGGGCTGGGGAGTGGAGTAGAGAAGACATTGTGAGTTTTTTTCTGTAAGGAGGTGGCTTACCACTCCCTGCTTTGGGGGTGGGGAGCACTCCATTGCTTAGCTCTCTGCATGCCTTGAGGCTGTGGTCTGTTTCCCCTGGGTCTGGCTTGAGAAGGCCTGGAGGGAGCTGGAAAGGACCAGTGTTTGGAAGGGCAATGCCTACTGAATCTAGAGGGTTGCACTTGTAAGAATTCTTTAACAGTCTGCATAGATTTAGCTTTTTCTTCCATCTTTTTAAGAACCTCTTCTGTTTTGATGCCAAACAAACTGTCCTTGTTCAAAGGAGCATCTAGTAACTTTGATTGGACATGGTCTGGCAAGGTCTGCTCTTTGAGCCAAGCATGTCTTCTCAGTATAGAACCAGTGACTGCTGCCCGGCAAGATGCTTCTATGGCGTCAAAACCAAACTGCAAAGTATGCTTGCTGACTTGGCTTGCAGAGTGCATAAGCTTCTGCAATTCTTTATTTTCTGCACCGTCTGTAAAGGTTGCCATTTTTTGTTTAATAAGTTCCATAATATGTTGCTGGTACTTCAGCATGTGAAACTGACAATTCAATGTCCTAATAGCAAGAGTTGCAGAGGTATATATCTTCTTACCCCATCTGTCTAAAGCTCTGGAATCCCTGTCCGAGGTGGGATTCTTGGCAGTAGTTGCCTTGATACCTTTAGGTCCTTGTGAAATGATCTCTGAGTCAGCAGTAGGATTCTTACAAGTTCATAGGTTGGTACTAGGCTATCGGCCCTAGGGCCTATACAAGCCTAGCCATAACAATTCCCTAGATATTTCTTCCCACAATATTTACTTCCCTGGACCCCTGTCTAGCAGGGCGACTGACGTGATCCCCAGGGTGAAGTTCCTATCTCCCATCCAATCGTCAAGGTTCCTTTTGAAGAGGGCCAAGGAGGCGCTCTGCTTGACAAGTATGGGCAGTCTATTCCAGAGTATGGGGAGTCTCTGGGTCAGGAAACCTATCCCTCCAGCATGTTTTGTTCATTGTGATGACAAGGTTTATACCCCTGGAGCATGTGGCTCTGAGGGATTGGGATTTCTTTAAGTGGAGCATGTCCAACAGCTCACGGTTTGACATGGCCTTGTATGTTAAGCAGGGATCGCCTCTTTGTAGAAGATATGCCACACAGTATAGCTGGAGTTTTTATAGACCATCAGCATAGGCCATCTGCTTTAGGCCTGTGATTCTTTTAGTGAGGTATTTCTGCAACCTTTCCAGCTGCTGAAGATGTCTTGTGAGGTACATACCAAACGGGGTGTTGTACTCTATAATGGGTCTAATGAGGGATGTGTATTATGGGACAATGACCTCCTTTTTTCTGGATGAAAAGCCCTCAGTGATGAGGTGTGCTACATTGAAGGATTTCCTGACTGTTGTGGCGATGTGGTTATCTAAGGTGAGACCACTGTCCACTTGTGTCCTTAAGTCTCTCATCAAACTTTCGGTGTTTAGTGTACTGCCACCTATGTGGTAATTCATGGGTACATAGTTTTTCCCAAAGGGGATAACTTTTAGTTATGTACTCACCATAACTTCAGATGTTTGGGATCCATCTCGCCTACATTCTGACTGATGGGTTCGGAGCCGATCCCTCGGCTCCGACTCGGCACGCTTATGCCAAAGAGCGAAGTCTCTTATTGGCTGAGCTTACTATATCCCAGGATGCACCACTACCAGTCCCCCAGATCTAGTTTGTCCGCATACATGCACACATGCAAGCACTGCTTATATAACATCGTCAGAAGAAACAAGATAAAACAGTAGAACTCAAAACCGTTCAATCTCTTCTGATCTCCAAGGCCGGGGAAGGAGGGTGGGTATTAGGAATGTGGAGATGGATCCCAAACATCTGAAGTTATGGTGAGTACATAACTAAAAGATGTTATGTGATCCTATCTCGCCTACATTCTGACTGATGGGACAGCGTCCTAGCACCTGAATCCTGGGTGGCTCACTGGAAAACACTCCTGAGTACCGTGGAACCAAATGATGCTCGCCCTTTAGATGCCACATCCAATTTATAGTGGGAAATGAAAGTGTGCGGATTGGACCAAGTAGCCGCAGCACAAATCTCAGAAATAGCGAGCTTGGAATGAAAGGCTATAGAAGTCGCCATAGCTCTGGTAGAGTGAGCTTTGATAGATGTTGTAAGTTGCTTATTCAAGAGGAATAAGCCTGAGTTATACAATCTCTAATCCATTTGGAGATAGTAGCTTTTGTGATGGTTTTACCCAATTTATTGTCTGAGAAGGACACAAACAACTGGTCTGATTTACTTAACTTGCTGAGTCCTGTCTAGATAGAAGCGCAATTGCCTGTGAACATCCAATTTATGGAGAGTGTATTCTGCTTCATTGGAGAATTTTGGAAAGAAAACTGGTAGCTCTAGAGATTGTTGGAGACAGAGATTAGAACAGACCTTTGGGACAAAAGATGGATTAGGCCTAAGTGATACTCTATCCTTGTGAAAAATCAAGTACGGTGGTTTGATAGATAGGGCTTGAAGCTCTGAAACTCTTCTTGCAGAGGTAATTGCAACTAAGAAGGCAGTTTTCCAAGACAGATATTTTAACTCACATGTAGCAGCCGGTTCGAAAGGGGAAGATGTTAATGCACGAAGCACCAAATCAAGATCCCACGGAGGCGCAGGATGAAAAACTGGGGGTCTTAACAGCCCCGCACCTTTAATGAAAGTTTTGCATAATCTGCTGCTCATCAACGGAGGATCCATGGATTCGTGAAATTTAGAGATAGCCGCTAGTTGGACTTTAATAGTAGAGACAGAAGATCCTTGATTAAACAGGGATGTTAAATATTTCAAAACCTCTGGGATTGGAGCAGTGACAGGGTCTAAGCCCCTGAGTTGAGCCCAGATAGCAAACCTCTTCCACTTACTGAGGTACAATTTCTTAGTGGTGGGTTTGTGGGCCGAAGATAAAATGTGAATAACTTCCGGGTCTAAGGTGTGATTTCTGACTAAAGTCGGAAGTGGAGGAGCCAAGCTGTCAACTTCAAAGTGTGAAGGGACTGGTGTTGTCGTCCCGACTGATGAATTAGCAGATCCGGAGTTAGATCTAAAGTCCAAGGATCGTCCACTGCATGTTTCTTCAGGTAGGGAAACCATACCTGACGAGGCCAGTGCGGAGCAATTAGTATCATTGTGGACCCCAATTGAGAAGCTTTCTGAATGACTTTGGGGAGAAGTGGAATCGGAGGAAAAGCATAAAGTAGCCCTGTTGGCCAAGGTTGTGCTAGAGCATCCATAGCTACTTCCCCCTGATGTGGAGTCAAGGAGAAGAACCTTTTGCACTTTGTATTTTGTGGTGTTGCAAACAGGTCGCAGCACGGCGTCCCCCATCTTTTGAAAACCTGAGCTGCTACTGTTTCGTTCAGGGACCACTCGTGAGGAGAGAGAATTGTCCTGCTTAATCTGTCTGCCAATATATTTGATTTCCCCGGAATGTGGGTCGCTACCAAGAAACGGCTGGTAGCTACAGCCCATTCCCACACCCTCATGGCCTCTCTGCAAAGGAAGATCTGGTCCCCCCTTGTTTGTTTAGATACCAGACCACCGACATGTTGTCTGTGTGGATGGCGATAATGCCCTGAGGGAGAAACTTGTGTAAGGCCTGTAGGGACAGAAGTACAGCCCTCATCTCCAATACATTGATGTGGAGAAAAGTTTCGTCTGGAAGCCAGGAACCCTGAACTAACCTGCCCAGACAATGCCCCCCCCACCCTGTCTGGGAGGCATCCGTCGTCAGGGTGACCACTGGAGGAGGAATAACAAAAAGACTTCCCTGATTTAGATTGGATGTCTGAAGCCACCAGCGAAGGTCCCGTTTGCACGTTTCTGTAATCATAATGGGGTGATTGAGGGGAAGATCCTGAAAGGACCATTGAGTCGATAATAGCCACTGAAGAATCCTCATGTGCAATCTTGCCAGAGGAACTAGAAGAACCGTGGCAGACATCGAACCTAAAAGTTGCAGGACCATCCTGGCTGGGGCCTTGGATCTTGAAAGCAGGGCTTGAACTTGGCCTTGTAAAGTTTGGATCCTTTCGGTAGGAAGAAAACGCAGATCAATTTTGAGTCTATCTCTGCTCCTATGAACCTTATGCGCTGAGAGGGCAGCAAGACAGACTTTGACCAATTGAATGTAATTCCCAGGGTAGCACCCAGGGAAAAAGTGGCTTTGAGGTTGTCCATTAGTAGATGACTGGTGGTGGCAGTCAGGAGCCAGTCGTCCAGATAGGGAAACACTTGGAATCCAAGACTCCTCAGGTGAGCAGTTACTACTGCCAAACATTTGGTGAACACCTTGGGGCTGTGGTGAGACCAAAGGGCAGAGCACAAAATTGGAAATGACTGTCTCCCAGGCTGAAGCGCAGATACTTCCTGGACGCCCGATGTATCGGTATGTGATAATAGGCGTCCTTGAGATCTATGGAGCACATCCAAACATCCTTCTCCAATAATGGGAGAATGGATTGTAACGTGACCATTCGGAATTTGGATTTCGTGACGGATTGGTTTAGTCTGCTGAGATCCAATATTGGTCTCAGGTCCCCTGTCTTTTGGCACTAAAAGAACCTTGAGTAATTTCCGGATCCGATCTGGTCTGTGGGGACCGGTTGATGACTCCTTTTCTAGCAGCTTTAACGCTTCTGCGGCTGCAATTTCCTTTGACTGGGTGGTGGGTCCGGGATTTTTGGACGGTGGGGTGAGTGTGTGAAGGGAATGGTGTAACCTCCGGCAATAATCCGAAGCACCCATCTGTCCTGAGTGATGGACTCCCAGGCTTTTAGGTGCTTGGCAACGGCACCCGACTGGCTCGAGCAGCACAGCCGGGCAATCCTCATGAAGTGTGGGAGGCTGAAGAGCCACGAAGGACTCATGGTCTCCAGAATTGTGGGCCCTCTGCCGCCTCTGGGACGGCGTCTCCCAGAAAAATTTCCCCGTCCTCTGCCTCTGGAAGGGGAATCTTCCTGCTGTTGATGGAAAAACTTACGTGATTTGCGGAACCACATCTTCCCTCCTCCTTTAGCCTTGGGATAAGGCCGAAGGGAGTGGAATAACGGCACCTACGGCAGATAAAGTTTTTCCTTCTTGCTCACAGCGGTAAGAGTGTCTTTAACCTTAGGTCCAAACAAAGAGGACCCATCAAAGGGAGCGCCGGAAGGAAGACTTGAAGGCCTCCGCAAATGACACAACGGAGCCAGGCTTGTCTCCGTAGAGCCACGCCTGTGCCTGCGCTCTACCGCCCCTTCGGCCGCATATGAAATGAGCCTCATGGACGAAGTTAGAAATTGAAGCAAGGATAGCCAACTGAGAGCTAACCGACTGGGCTAGCTGCTCAGGTAGGTTACCTGAGAGGGAATCTGACAGCTCCTTGACCAGATCCCTCTGAAGCCTGGTAAAATGTGCCAAATAATTCAGGGACCTTAAAGTAAAGGCCGCTGAAGTCAGGGTACGCTTCCTGCACCGTCCATGCTCCTAGACTCCTTATTAGGAGGATGGACGGACGTTGAAGCCTCTGCCACGTCCTGTTGTGTAGCAGATGCCACCACCATGGCATCTACAGCCACGCCTTTAGTCAGGAACTCCTTCTCGGGTGGGGCAGACAAAAATTTGTTAGGACGAGAAGGGACTGGTTCCACGGTATCTGGATGTTCCCACGCCCGACAAACTAAATCCAGGAGCTCGTCAAGGGCGGAGACACCCAGGAGGCGGAGGGCTGAGCCCCAAAGGCCTTGAGAAGTACTGACTCATCAGCAGAGGGGGGTTTGGATATCCAGCCGCCTCGTTGTTTGAGGATCTCTAAGATGTCTGCAAATGAGACATCATCCGAGGACGACTTCGGGACCCCTCCGCATCATCAAGATCAGTGTCCGATGTAATAGACTCAGGGGAGTCCACGTGCTTCCTCTTGCACAATCTCTTCCTTGGGGGCTCCTCTGAAGACAACTCCGAAGAACCCTCAGGAGGAGGGGAACCCCCAGTGGGGGTAACCTCAGGCCCAGGGGCTCCGCTGCCTAAGGACAGGGGAACTGCCAAAGACCCAGTCTCCACGCCCAGGGAAGGTGCCGGTAAAGCCGGAGAGATGGCCGAAGAAGACTTGGCCAAGGCACTCCTCATAGCTCTGAAAGCCGGACCCCCAGAATCCTGGGAGTGTCCGGTCCCCGGAGCCATGATAGCAGACGGAAGTCCCGCAGCCGAAGCACTGAGAGGGAGGCTCGGAACCGACAGCATAGGTCCCGAAACATCACCCCCAAGTCCAGCCAAAGAAGTCCGTGTACCAAACTCGGACCCGAAGGCCGGGGTTGGAGTAAGGGTCGGAGCCGACCCTAAGACCTCCACCGGCTCCAACAGCACCTGCTCCGACGGAGCCGGGCGGTCGGAGGAGGAATGGCAATGACATGGGCATGGGCCGGCTCAAGCCAACTGGGTCGGAGCCGAAACAAATTTTTGAAAGACTGGGGACTGGAACAGTCTTTGGAGCACCCTGTCTATGTCCGAATCTGACATCCTCGATGACCTAGAGGATACTGAACGGGTTCGAGATGGCCTCTCCAACGGCCCCAAGGGGCTAGGGGACCGCTCGAGGCGACTCGATGACTATCGGCGCCGAAGGAATACCCAAACTAGTTTCCATCGGTGCCGAGGAGGACTTCGGCGCCGAGGAGGAAGTGTCTGGGCGGACAACCTTTGTCGGCTCCGAGACCAGTGGAGCCGAAGGTGACCCGCCTCTCGATGCCCCAGCCATCGGCTCGGCCAGAGGAGTCGAGACTGGTGGCATCGAGGCAGACCGTTCCGCCCTCGGCTCCGAAGTCCTTGGAGCCGAAGGAGAAGCCTGCCTATGTCTTTTGGCGGTCGGATCTGACGGACTGGTCGGAGCCGACGCCCTTTTCTTTTTAGCAGGAGAAGGAGAGGATGCTAAAGCTTCTTCGAAGGAGGGTTTTATAAGACCTTTTAATATGAGCTTATTTTTCCTCTCTTGGAGGACCCTCGAGGAAAAAGCGTGACACACTCTGCAGGACTCCTGCAAATGTTTTGCACCCAAACAATAAACACAGAGAGAGTGGTCATCTGTGATAGACATTTTAAAGTTGCACTTGGTGCACTTTTAAAGCCTGAAGGCCTAGGTACCTGAGACATTCCGGTGAATTAAAGCCCAAAACACAGTACAAACACTGTAATTAGAAAGAAATTCTCTCTTCTTTGTCCTTCTTTACAAGAAAGAGAAACTATCAACAGTATAAAGGATCAGAGATCCCTAAACAAAACAGAAGTCACCTACAATCAAAAAGACCGGGAAAGGCCTTTCCACACAAGAGGTACTCCTAGTCAACACTCACAACACAAGAATTTACCAAGTAAATTTCACCAAACTCACTCTAAACACAAGAATAGCTGTTAAAACAGCTTTTGTTGAAGAAAAAAGAAATTCCTGACAGAAAAACTAGTGAAAATAATCACTACTTAGCTCAGCCAGCTCGAGACCACGTCTTCACTTGTTAGCGGCAAACGAGATCTGGGGGACTGGTAGTGGTGCATCCTGGGATATAGTAAGCTCGGCCAATAAGAGACTTCGCTCTTTGGCATAAGCGTGCCGAGTCGGAGCCGAGGGATCGGCTCCGAACCCATCAGTCAGAATGTAGGCGAGACAGGATCACATAACATCTATACATTTCTTGGCATTAAGCTTGAGCCCATGGCTCTGGCACCAAGCATCTGTTTCTGTAAGGCCCTTTTGTAGAATATCCACATCACTTGGGGATTCAATAATGGCTCCCAGTTTGCAGTCATCTGCGAACTTGGCCTGTACTTCAGAGAAGCAGATGCCAAACAAAAGCGGTCCCAGGGCTGAACCCTGAGGTACATGTTTGGAGCTGGATGTGGAGTCGGCTACTTTTACAGTCTGGGTTTTGTCAGTAAGCCAGTTAGCAACCCATCGAGTGACGTAGATATTTATGCCCAGATTAGTAAGTTTATCTATGATTCCAGAGTAGGGGATGGTGTCGAAGGCCTTGGCGAGGTCCAGATAGGCTGTGTGGACCGCCTTACCCTCATCCACAGCCCTGGAGACTGATTTGAAGAAGTCAATCAGGTTCAGGAGACAAGATAAGCACTTCACGAACTCAAACTGCGTGGGGTCCAGTGTTTGAAGGCTGCCAATGTCTTTGTTTATAAGTTCCATGATAATGCGTTCCATGCCCTTGCAGATCAGGCTCTTCAAACTGATGGGGCGGTAGTTCCTGGGATCCAAGGTGGATCCCCCACTTGTGGAGTGGGATAACTGTAGCTGTGCGCCACTCAGTGAGCACGAAGCCTGAGGTGAGGCTATGATTAAACATGACACTTAGGTGAGGTGCCAGTTCATTTTGTAGTTCATATAGTACACAGCCCGGGATGTCATCTGGTCCCATGGATGCTATATTCTTAGCTTTGGAGAGTGCGGTTTCTAGCTGTGTGACTGTGATTACTGGAATTTGGCAATCTTTTGGTATTGAGATGGGCCCTTTAGTGGGTGAGAGGGTGGTGAAGTTGGCATTAAAATCGATCTGCCAGGATATTGGCAATATCCTTGGGATCAGTATATTTAATGCCATTCTGTTGTAGCTCAGAGCATATCGGAGCACTGCCATTTAGATTCTTGACATAACTATAGAATGCCTTGTGGTTGTCTTTGGAATCCTTGGCAATTTTATTTTCGTAACCAGCTTTGGAGGACTTTATGACTGATCTCAGCTTCTTACAGAGGCTGGTAAGGGAGTTTTTTGCATCCTGAGATTTTCCTCTTTTCTGCAACAGTTTCTTTCGTCTGTTGTATAGTTTGTTTATGGCAGGGGACCACCAGATTGGCTTTGTTTTTTTGGAGGAGAGCGTCTTGGTTCTATTTGGGATGGCACGATCCATGCATGAGTGGATGTGCTCATACAGTGCCTTAGTGTAGGATTCAGCAGTCGAACTTTCAGCTCCCATCTGCATGGGCATCATGAAGTTTGTCACTTCAGACTCGAGTAGTATGAAGTTGGGTTTGGAGACGTTTTTTACAGAGGTTTCCTTACCGGGGGGGGGGGGGGGGGGTGTGGATGTCAAGGGTGATTTGCTTATGGTCAGACCTGACCAATGAGGGGGTGACTACTGGTGTGGAGCATCTATCCCCCATGTTGGTAATGACCAGGTCTAGGATATTTGAGCCCCCGGTGGGACTATGGATTAGTTGATCCAGGGCGTTAGAATTTATGAATTCCAAGAATTGCTGGGAAAAGGTGTTGGTACCCGACTACTTTTCCCAGTTAATGGCAGGGTAGTTGAAATCACCCAGTATTCGGGTGTTTGGTTGCATCTTATTATTTTCCAGTATGTTTAGAAAGGTGTAGTGAGAATCTTGGGGCATGGTGGGGGATCTGTAGCAAGCTACAATTTGGATTTCAGTCTTACCTAGTGTTAGTTGCACCTGGAGAATTTCAGATGCATTGTGTTGGGCAACTAGCCTGGAGGTGTGAATATCCTTGGTGAATATGGACACTCCTCCACCTTTAGTGTTTCGGTCTTGGTTTGGTGGCCGAAAGTTGTGGTAAGAGTTGTAGCCTGGTATTGCAGTGGTGCTCTCTGCAGCCTTGAACCAGGTCTCAGTTACTGCACAGATATCGATGTTCTCCGTTTTTAGGAGTGCCTCGAGAGAGTGCATTTTGAGGTTTAGACTTCTAGAGTTGAGTAGCATTACCTTCAGATTTTGCATGCTTGTATCTGTTATGGTGGTGGTTTTGTCCTTTGAACTTTGCCTAAAAAAGGCACTATAGGGGTGGTAAGAGCTTTAGCCAGTAACCTGAATCCCAGGGGAGACAGGTGCAGACCGTCTCTGGAAAAGCATTGTGGTTTGTCGATCATGTCTTCCCAGGCAGATACTGGATCCCCTTTGAATGACACCAGAAGCTTAGCCAATTGTTGAAGTCAATCATTTTGTCCTTATACTGTATCATTCTGGACGAAGGCAGGATGCTACTCAGGGCTAGGGTCATACTTGTGAGTGTCAGGTACTCTGTAGTACCTGTCTGGTTTCCTAGGGGCAGGAGGTAAAGTATCAGGACTAAGACTGGATTCCATCAAAACATCAACTTCTTCCAGGACAGGGGGCACTGCTAAAGGCCTGTGCTGTAGCAAATCTAGGAATTCTCTGAGTCTCTTTTTGGACTGAAGATAGTCTTCGCATTCCCAGTGGAAATGCCCTCTTAAAGCATGTAAGGTTTCACCAAAAGAAAAATCCTCTGGAGGGGAGGCAGAGGGCATCTGAATCCTCATAAGCAGATAAGGGCATGTCTTCATAATCAGATATCTCAGAGTCATCGGACTCATGGTCTGTTAAAGCTGCAGGGGGACTGGTCTCTTTTCCTCTTAGCAGGGGAAGGGTGACTTCCCGTAATCAGTGTGATAAGGTCTTCTGCCATTCTAAGCATTTGTCACTGAGTCATGGGAGCAGGTGCATGTGCTTTGGTCATCTGTTTTCTAGGCGTAGTGCGTACTCTTGGCCTAAGAAATTCAGTAGATTTAGATAAAAATGAAGTTGGTTTGAGTCGAACATCGGTTGAGCGAAGAACGGCCTCAGAAGCCGGTCCCTACACAGCAGCTCCAGACCCATCCAAGATAGAGACATCCGCAGGTTCCCTAGTCGAAGAAGAGTCTCGAAGCATACCGGACTCTGAATGGGTCTCGGTAGAGGCCTGCGAATCCACTGAAGCGGGCATTAGAGGCTGTAAAAGCGCCTCACTGAGTATAGCCAGACTGGCGACTAGCTTAACGGAAGAGTCATCAGCAGCTTTGGACCTATGTGGTCTGTCTATGTCTTTATCCTTAAATTTTTTTGGAATATCGGTAGTCAGATGGCTTACCGAAGCCATTTCGGAATACTGAGATCGAGAGCAAAAGAATTTAGCGACAAAGAGAGCCCAATGATGAATGGTTCTGGCATTAAACAAGGCACAAAACTGACAGTGAGGTATGTTGTGGTCTGGGCCTAAACCAGTGACGCAGTAAGAATGAAAATCTCTGTGAGGTATTTGCTTTCCACAGGCAAGACAATTGTTAACTTTTTCTGACATCGTTTAGCGCAAGAAAAAAGGATCCCCAACGGGGTACTTAGCGTTAGAAGACTTCAGAATTATTCAATTTGTAAACAAAAATTCAGCTAGCAGCCGACCGGCACTTGCGAACTGCTTCTGCTTCGGGCTCCTCGGCAAGAAAGACTGATGTAATGGTGCCGGCTGCCTGTTTTTATACCCCTGACGACCTGACGTCAGTCCTGGAGCGACAGCATCCGACGCAGAAATACTAAGTCTCTGGTGTTCGGGCAGACTGAGGGCTACCTGCAGACAGATAACCCAGATGTGATGACTGCAACAGTGAAACACGAAGAACATTTAGCTCAGTCCTTTCCTTCCTTTGAAATTGTAGCTAACACAGCTATCTTCCATATGTCAGTGATTTGTTTTCCTTGAATGTTTTGTTAAAAGTTACCCATATCCCAGACAACATCTCCCCACCTTCCTTCTAGAGTGCTACTGGGATCTCATGAACACCTGGCATCTTACCCATAGCTTGTTTATTAATCTTATGAATTGCTTCTTACTTTGTTAAAGGCCTTTCAGAATTTCTTCTTCTTTAAAAGTTTTGATAGCTCTAAGTCCCCTTAAAAATTCCTCACATATTTGGTGACAGTTTCTCCATACTACCTGCCTACTATACATTTTCTGAAAAAATGTCACCTGTTCTGCCAGGTTTACTGCATGCATTTCCTGTTTAACTCTCTCTCATCCTGGGTATACTTCTTTCAGCTTTCTGACTCCTCAATTTATGGGCCAAAAACTTGTGTTTTTGGGAAGCCTTCTAAGTACAAGTGTTTAACAGACACACCTTTATATTCATATAGTTCTGCCATATGATCATGAATTTTCCTTCTAAGTGATGCTATTTTGTGCCTGGCTGACAAAGCCCCTTGCTTTTCATTGAAAATGCAGCATTTCCCTCTGTCTGTATATTGCATGAAATTTAGATTAACACTATTGCTCCCAAAACAATAATAACTATAACCCTTAAAAGGACAGTCCCAGAGATTTTTTGATTCTGGTCTTTGCTTACATTTTTCAGTCTGGCTTTCTGAGCATGTCCCAGCTTTGGCTGCAGGGGTTGGGGGAAGGGTGCTTACAGGACGTGTCAATGGTCTTAGTCAAATTCCATCTCAAATTGCAGTTGTACTCAAAACAGCTCTCACTGAGTTGTTCGTTAGTTTCACATCTGCTTTTCTTCCTCAGAGAAAAGCAGCCTTTCACAGGAATTTTATGACCAGACTTACTGCTACCATGCAGGAAAACATATGAGCAATGGAATGCTTAAACATTTGTAAACAGTGTTCTCTGTTCATTTCATTTCATATTTTATTTTGTGCAGATTTCTGTATGCTATTTAAGTGCTATGGTGTTATGCATGACTGCAACTTGACCTGTAGAAAGCATCAGAATGATGCAAGTTTTGAACAGTAGTAGAAGCAGACTTCTTTTTTTCATGTTTTCTTTTTTCATCTCTAAACACTAGCCAAGTTAATGGTTTACTGACCTGCTATAAAAAGTGTGTAACACAAGCAATAGATTAATTTTAAAACAACAAAGTCCAAAACTTACTGTCACAATGGGGGCTGTATAGTATGGCAACCTGTGACAGTTTTACACACTAATTCTGAGATTGCTTAACTGCAGACTGCTAAGATTTAGTATGAATTCACTAAACTGTACTCTTTTGGCTATACTGCTCGCATTTACACTACGCAGAATAAATAAGGCAAATAAAGAGCTGCACAATTAAGATAAGCTTTCTGACAAGCTCACAAAGTAAACACAGGGTCTTGCCTAATAACCCCCACCACAAACACACATACTGATCAGGGATGGAAAGCTTTGACAGGAACTGAATATTGTTAATTGTGTTCATCACAATGAAAACAGGGCTGCATAAAGTAAATTGAAACCAGAAGTATTGTTGATGATGATGTGATAAGTGGGTGGTGACAACTGGGACGTATCGAGACAAGTTTCTTAGGTCAGAATTTTAGACTCTGGGATTGTCCCTTTAAGAAATCAAAAGCGAAAGTTATGTACTTGCCGTAACACTAATCCATGTCATCTGCTCCAGTCCATCTCAATCTGTAGGATATCGGATAAGAGACCAGCACTTCAGAATCTTCAGCTCCAAAGCTCCACCTCCTCTTCCCTAATGCTGCATGACTAAATCTCCTGAGATAGCTTGCCCTATTATACCTGACCTGCAGATACAAAGTCCCCATAATAAAGACAGAGAGCTAGACCAAGGAGTCCCGACAGCAGGCTTCAGACCCATTAGAAAGGTCCACCAAGAACTAGAAATACCAGTGACAATTTGGAAGGGGGACGGTGGGTGGGATGGTTGAGATGGATGGAAGACAACAACATGGATTTAACATAAGTAAATATCTTTCGTATCTGACATTGTTTTATCCATCCACTACAAACTGTGGGCTAGAGTTCCCATACAGCAAGGATGGTATCAAAACAGAATATTCTGCAAAAAAATGCAGTCAAAGGAAGTCCTGGATCTGGACCATATTTTAAAATTTATAATGGGACACACAAGTCTGAGTGTTGTAGACTAGGTAGTTGCTGCAGAATCATCATCTAAAGAAGCATGACCAAAAAAGCAGTTGAAACAGAAACTGAGAAACTGCCCTAGTAAAAGTGGAGTTTTGACTTACTAGGTATGGGTACACCTTTCAGGGTTTAAAAGAAAGATATGTCATCAGAAAGCTACTTGGAAAAAGTTAACTTGGAAAATGTTTTCCCAAGCTTAGCTCTAAAGGAGGACACAAAAAGTTGGTCTGATTTCCTGATATATTTGTTCCTGTCCAAATACAATCTCACTTGGCAATGAAGCATGTACTTCCCTTATTACTGAAGTTTGGGAAGAAAAAGTGCAGCTGTGTACACTTACCATAAATGTAGATGTTCGAGTGTATTCACTGTTGCAGTCATTACATTTGGGTAATCCTGCTAGCAGGTTGCCCTCAGCCAGCCTGAATTCCAAAGTCTTGGGTCCTGCGTCGGCTGCCGTCGCCCCTTCCCTGACGTCAGGTCATCAGGAGTATAAAAGAAGCAGCTGACGCCATTCCATATGTCAGGTGCCCCCAAAAGGGTAGCCAAAATTTATATATATATAATTACATGCACCAATATAAAAATTACCTTCATCTACAAGCAAATACACCACATAGATTGTATAAATCAGAGAAGAAAAAATAGGTTCCATCAGAAGAGAAGGGGGACGGTGGGTGGGTAACCTGGAACGCAACAGTGAATACACTCAAACATATACATTTAAGGTAAGTGTATACAACTGTACTATGTTTTTCATGTTTCACTGCTGCAGTCATTAAATTTGGGTAGAGTCCCAAAGCTAAGGTTGGGAGGCTGGAGCTAAACAGCATTAGGAGCGGCTATGAGGCCCTGCAGAACTACAGTGGCAAAGCCTGCCCTGGATTTAGAGTAGAATGGCAGACAGTGCTTTGTAAAGGTGTGCACTGAACTCCAAGTAGCAGCCTCTAAAATGTCCTTGGTAGGTACTCCCCTGAGAAAGGCTGCTGAAGTGGCTGCAGCTCTGGTTGAGTGTGGCCTAATGCCCTTTGGTACTGGCTTGCCATGGTGTACATAGCAGAAACAAATGCAGTGGCCTATCCACTTTGAAATAGTCTGCTTTGAGATAGCCTTTCCTTGTGATCCTGCCGCATATGTCACTAGTAATTGCTCTTTCTGAAAACTTTGGTTCTGTCCAAGTAGAATCTAAACTGTCTGTGTACATCCAAAGAATGCAGAATTTTTTCCCCCTTGGTCTGTGGATTTGGATAGAAGGTTGGCAGGTGAATAGTTTGGTTGAGAGCCAAGCTGGACACCACCTTAGGCATAAATGTTGGGTTAGTCCTCAGAGAGACCCTGTCTGGATAAAAAATGATAAAAGGTTCCACAGCCATGAGTGCCTGTAGCTCTGAAACTCGTCTTGCAAAAGTTACAGCTAGGAGCAGAGCTGTTTTCCAAGATAACAATTTTATATCAGCAGTAGCAGCTGGCTCGAAAGGGGGCAGAGTGAGCTTTTCAAAGACATAGTTGAGGTCCCATGCAGGCACTGGTGATCTCCTTGGAGGTCTTAAATTTTTGGCTCCTCTGAAGTACTGCTTTAATAAGGGATGAAAAAAAATTGGTGGCTCTACTTTGTAATGAGCCAAAATGGCAGAGGCATGAATTTTAATAGATGAAAAAGATAGGCCTTTGTCCAGCATCAGTTAAGTATCGCAAAATCTGAGGAATATTTGGGACAGCTGTATCAGTTCCTTGTGCCTGGCTCCAAGCACAGAATCTCTTCCATTTTCCTGCATAAGATTTTCTAGTATTAGGCCTTCTGGCTTCTAAAATGACATCCATCACAGCTTTACTGAGAGGTATGTTTGGTATGACTACATTATTCGCCATGCCGTCAGGTTTAAAGTTCTGAGTTGGCTGTGCAGGATCTGACTGTTTTGCTGGGACAGTAGATGAAGTATTAGAGGTAAGGTCCAAGCTGGGCATTCAGACAAGCTTCTTAGTACTGGATACCAGTACTGGCGGGGCCAGTCTGGGGCAATCAGTATCATCTTTGGCTTCTCCTGTCTGACCTTTAGGAGCACTTTGTGTAGGAAAGGCAGAGGAGGAAATGCATATACTTTCCATGCTTGTCTGTGATAAATCCTTGTGCAGAATCTTTTTAGTTGGTAGTTGTTGGGGGAGGCAAATAGATCTATGTCCGGGCATCCCCATTTCTTTGTTATCATGTTGAAGACTTGTAGATCCAGGTGCCACTCGTGGGGATCCATGAGGTTTCTGCTTAGTTCGTCTGCCAGAGTATTTTTCCTTCCTGGCAGGAATTGTGCCTGCAGATGTACTTGGTAAGTCAATGCTGTGTCCCACAAAGTCATGGCTAGTCTGCAAAGGGCGTAAGAATGTGTCCCCCCCTGCTTGTTTATATACCACATGACGGTGGTGTTGTCTGTCTTTATCAGTAGTGGTCATGGATGAAGTAGGAATATGTACAGTTCTTTCCAGTAGTGAGAATCAAACCTTGCACCTTGTGATTGAAAGGCATACACCTTAACAACTGTACTATTTGGGCCTTTCAGATTTCTTTGCTTTGGAAGGTGCTTTAGTCTTTGCCTTTGAAGCTGAAGTTAGTTTGATGTAAAAATGTTTAGTTCTGAATACACCCTCAAAAGCCGGTGCCTGCTCAGCGGCTCTGGACCCATCTGAAGGGATAATATCTGAGGCTCCAATACCTCGAGTTTCCAGCAGCATAGCCGAATCCACATGGGAGTCGGTAGCGGCCTGCGACTCTAAAGTAGCGGGCATCAGGGGCTGCGAAAGCGCCTCACCGAGGACCGGCGACTGGCTTAGGAGAAGCTTCGTCGTCGGTTTTGGGCCTCGGTTGTCTATCTCTTTCCTTTTCTTTGTTTTTTTTGTGAACTCTGGTAGTCGGATGGCTATCTGACGACATTTCTGGATAACTAAACCGGCGTCCAAAATAGTTTAAAGCAAAGTCATACCGACGCTTAATAGTGCGTTGGTTAAATCTAGCACAAAACCGACAACCAGAAACGTTGCGGTCAGGGCCTAGGCAAGGAATACAGTAAGAATGAAAATCTTTATGAGGTATTTGCTTCCCACAAGAAATACAATTATTAACTTTTTCTGACATCGGTCTGGAGCAAGAAAAAAAGTTTCCCCAGCAGGGTACTTAGCTTTATTGAAGACTTCGGATCTGAAACTCTAACACGAAAATCTCAGGAGTCGGCCGACCGGCACTTGCGAACTGCTTCTGCTTCGGGAGGAAAGACTGGAGAAAATGGCATCGGCTGCTTCTTTTATACCCCTGACGACCTGACGTCAGGGAAGGGGTGACGGCAGCCGATGCAGGACCCAAGACTTTAGAATTCAGGCCGGCTGAGGGCAACCTGCTAGCAGGATTACCCAAATGTAATGACTGCAACAGTGAAACACGAAGAACATCTGGTAATTAAACAGAATGGTTCAGGTAAGACTCAGACGTCATCTCAGGCAAGAAGGAAGGACGAATTTGTCCACAATAAAACCTGTCTTTGAGAAAATAAGGTAAGGCCAAGTACAGAATAATGCCTGCAGGTCTGAAACTCCTCTGGGTGAAGTTATTGCAATTAACAGCATTTTTCTTAAGATAAACGTTATGTTGACAGTAGCAGGTGGTTCAAAAGGGGCCCTCTTCAAGGCTTAGTGGAAAAGAGGCAAGTCCCAAGGAGGTATCAGATCCCTTACTGGAGGACCAGAGCAGGAGCTTACTCTTCAAAAAGGCTTGAGACAATCAGGGAAGCCATTTGAAAATAGTCCTGTCCCACATGGAAATTTGAAATGGCTGCCAGCTGAACCTGAATAGTAGAGTAGCTAGTTTTGGACTAAAAAAGACCAGACAGGAAATCTAATACTGCATCTAACAGGGCAGAAAAAAAGGATCTGGGCCCTTTGAAATGGCCCAAATGGAAAACCTTTGCCACTTACTACCATAAACCTTTCTGGTAGATTACATCTGAGAACAGAAGAGGAGAGAAGATGATATGCACAACTCTTTTTTGAAAGTTTAGAGATTTCTGGCCATCGGTGGATTTGGAGGAAACCAAGTGGACAACCTGAGGTATTTCAGATTTGGATAAGGCCGGCACGAAGAATGGGATATTAAATCTGGAATGAAATCCAGAACCCAAGGAGGGTGTAACAGGTGAGACCACAGGAAGGGAAATCAATCTCAGCCAGAAGGGGACTATGAGGATTATGGTCACAATGCAATGAGCTTTATGTAGAAACTTAATCATCAAGCATGTTTGGAGGCAGTAAGCATAAATGAGACTTGGGGTCTAAGCATGCAGCAGAGTATCCCTTGGGAGAGATCAGGGGAAAAAAGTTGCTGCACTTGGAGATGAAGGGGGTCACAAAGAGACTGCGGCACGGCTGGTCTCAGAGTCTGAAAATCTATGCAATCACTGATGGTCTAAGAGACTACTTGTGAGGCATCAAAAAGCTCCTGCTCAAATTGTCCTCTACAATGCTGGACTTCCACTGAATGTGCACTGCTATCAGAAAGTATTGCAAGGACATTGCCACACCCTCATAGCTTCTTGACACAGGAGACAGAATCAGGTTCCTCCTATTTATGTGCCAAACCACTGCCGTGTTGTCAGTCTGGATCGAGATCACATCTTTGAGGAGGCAGTCGTGAAAGGTCTGCATTGATAGGAGAACTGCTCTCATCTCCAAAACAATGATGTGTAGGTGAGCTTCGGAATGGGATCAGATATCTTGGGCCATCTTCCCTTCAAAATGCCTCCACTCCAGGAAGGAGGCATCCATAGTCAGAGTGGCCATGGGCTGGGGACGGACAAATGGACGTCAGCATTAACTTGATCTGACGTCAGCCAGCAAGAGATATGTTGATGACAAATGTCAGTGAGATAGACACGAAAGTTCATTGGGTGAATTATTATAGACCACAGTACAGAAAAAGTCCACTTAAGAGCACTCATGAAGAACCAAGCTACAGGAACAAGAGAGAGTGCAGTGGCCATCAGACTGTGAAGACGAAGAACCAAGGAAGTGGGTGGCCTCTACAGCAGCAGAATTTGGATGACATGAAATTGTAAGGATAGCAATCTCAATGGAGAAAGTCTGGCAATCTGAATGTTGGTGCCCAAATGGCAACAAATAAACTATAAACCTTGAATAGGTTCCAGATTGGATTTTGTTGAAACTGACTGTAATGGTCTAGGATAGGCACAGATGGGGCAAGAAGTCTCTTGCCTGTATTAATGACACCCTTGAATTTGTCTTAATGAGCCAGTCGTCCTGGTATGGAAATACCCAGAATCCTCTGCAGCCTGGGCTAAGCTGTTACCATAGTCATGTATTTGAACACCCAGGGAGAGGTGGTGAGATCAAAAGGCAGTGCTTGAAATTGATAGTGACAGGCTCCTAGCCTAAAGTGCAGAAACATCTTGGAATGCTTTCCTATCTTTATGTGATAGTAAGGAATCTATAAGGTCTACCAAGCACATCCAGTGGTCCTTCCTCAGTAGAGATAAAATGGACAGCACGGTCATCATCCGGAACATGGTCTGCTTGAAAAAAACATTTAATTTGCTTAGGTCCAAAATTGTCCTGAGGTCCTTAGTTTTCTCTGGCACCACAATAAATCCGGAATAGACCTCAGATCCTCTCTTGTCTGGTGGGATATCTTGGATGACTCATTTTATAAGCAGTTTTTTAATCTCCGCTGCTGTCTTCTTTTGTTGCTGGGATGGTAGGTCTAGAAGGGATTTTCGTCTCAGATTTGGGCTAATCTAATAGGGAATGGTGAATCCTCTGGAAATGACTCTCAGCACCCAAGCTTCTGATGTGATGCCTCCTAAGCTTAGGGATTGAAAGCCAAGGGCCCCCCACTGCCCTCACAGTACAGCCAACTGGGTGAACCTTTAGGAGCACTGGAAGGCTTGTCAGAGTAGGGCTGTCTGAAGCCCTGATTTTGCAGACCACCCCTGCCTGTAAGGCGTTATCCATTAAAGTTCCTCCATCTGCCTCGGGGTGGGGGTACCATCACCTGAAGCACTTGAGAAAACTGCTGAGACTTGCATTAGTACAGTATTTTTTCTTTTTCCTTTCCTCACTCCTTCCTGTCTCTGTCCTTTTCCCTCTTCATCCCCCCTCAAGTTTCTTTGACAGAGAAGTTAAAGTCTGTGGAGTAACCACAGAGGAGGCAGGAAGCATTCCTTTGACCAGCTTAACTCTTTAGTCAGCCAAGGATCTGGCTTCAAATGAAGCACAGGTTTGGGCAGTCAGAATTCAAGCAGAACATGCCCAGACAATATACACAATGATCACGAGGGGCAGTTTATAACCATAGCCCAAAAGCCCAAACATTTTCTAAAGTCTGAAGTCTTGTCCATGTCAAGTAACAAAATGCAGAAAACTGTGAGAATAACCTATCCAAGGTACAGTTTTCACTTTCTGATACCTAAACTTCCTGTATTGGAGGGCCATGGGATATAGTTAAATGATCTTTTAAGGACATCAAGTGTTTCAGCTACATGGCTTCTGAATGTCTATGATGTTTATTTAAATTTTAAGTCTTTATGATTACATTCACGCCAGTAAAGTCAACTTTCCACTAGCTTCAGACATGTATGCTTTGCCCTTTTTATTGACCTCATCAGCACAGCATAAGTGGATAGTTTGGCTATACTTCAGAAACACACAGTCTTTAAACCCAGCTGATGTTCATAAATATTAAGGTGCCTGCAAAATATTCCAACTAACATCCAAACCAAAAGGTAAAAGCTGGGTTTAAAAACCCTGTGTTTCTGAACTATAGTCAAACAATCAACTTATACTGTGCTGATGAGGTCAATAAAATGGCCAAAACATACATGCTCTTAGCTAATGGGCTCATGTTTTCTTGGCCTGAAAGTAACCATAAGGACTTAAAAGGTAATAAAAAAATTATGAGCATTCAGAAGCCATGTAGCTGCAACACTTGCATCTTTAAGGCATCATTTGCATTTATCCCATGGGCCTCCATTCCAAAACGTTTTACGGTATCACACAGTGAAAACTCTAGCTTAGCTGGGTTTTTCTTACAGTTTTTAATAAATGGTTTGTCTGAGTGACCTTTTTACCCTTTCATTTGAAAGTAATGGAATACAGCACACAAAAATAAAACTACAGATCACAGCGACACCACCACCACCACTCAACCACTCTAATGACAATAACACAGTTTAAGAACTAACAACTCAGCAGCTCAACAATGCAACAATTCGCCTAACAGGTGTAAGGCAGAAGTCCTGGAAAAGCTAACTATCACTAAACACGGATAAGTGGGAAGAACTTGAATTGGTGGGCAGGAGCACAGTTCTAACACTTAAACCACACAAAGCAGAGCTATAGAACGAACAAGAAGAATCCTCTTTTTTGTAAGGAAGAGGAGGAAATATTCAAGAAAACAAAAGATATATATATATTGTATTAGAGAAGTAGCAAAGCCATTGGCACTTATCTGTACAGGAGCTTCAGAAAAAACAAATCCTACATTAAAGAGTGGTACATGAGATCTAAGGAGATTTAGTCATACACAGCATAGGAATGAGGAGGTGAAGCTTTGGAGCCGAAGATTCTGAAGTGCCACCCACCAAGCTGATCAGATCTAATAACCCACAAGCTTGAGGCACGGAAAAGACATTGGATCCATTTTTTTTTTTTAATTGTATACAGGAATAAATCCCATGAAGTTCGACCTTCCCTTGTCTTGCTTGACTAAAGCTCTGCTCTTCTTAGCATTTAAAGTTTCACTTTTCTCAATTAGAAAGAATGTTTCTAAACAGCTCCCTGGGGGGTATGACCATTTCCTTGTGTTTGAAATCTCAAGGGGAACAGATCCCACTGACATGGCATAAAAATAGTTACACCTAGCTTTACCAGAATCCCTTACTCCTCCTCACCCCATCTTTCCTTTGCTTGATTTCTGAAATGCAAGTCTGTTTACTGCTTAGTTTTTAAATCCCTGAAATTTAGCCTCAAAGTAACCATGCATTATAAGAGCTATTTTCTTCCTCTCTCCCTGCTACCGTAGCAGGATTAATACGTTGATTCTAAGTGGGGGAATAGAAGACCCACACTAATTTAAACTTTAACATGAAAAATAAGAAAAAAAAATACGGATAAACAAAATATTTTTATTAAAACATTAGCTCATTTTAAGAGGATTTTGTAAATTTAAAACGGTTTATGAAACTCCACCTCACTTGGGGCACAACTTACTAAATTAACAATGTATTTATGTTTTAATTAAAAGTCACGTGACAACCACTTTTTAAGCTGTCTAGATGTATTAGTCTACCAGAATTATGTCCAGATGTGAAACCACAGTTTTGTCTTTCGTAAAGGTATCCAGACTACTGATCGTATGTCTTTTTATCTCCTTCCACTTCTCCTCTAAATTCTTTTTAAAACAGCAGGAGGAGTTTGACCAGCACCCCTTTACTACTAGCTGCATAGAGGTCTACTGTACTTGTATCTTCCAATAATGTTTCTCTTAAAGGCATTTCTTAGTTTTTTTTTAAAAAAAAGAAGATAGCCACTACTTCCTGCACTTGATCTGGATCCAAGAAAATGTTCACATCTGGCAGAAAAAGTCTTAACCTTTGGAGGATGTAGTAGCCTAACTCTTAAACCTGCCATTCTGCATTTTCTGATTGCTGGGTATACCTGCTACATCTTGCCTTTACGTGGGCAAAAAGTCACTGTCCATAAACACTCCTAATCCTTTCTCCAGCGGTAGCTTCCCTCGAACAAATGTTTGGCAAAATGCTTTCTTTCAATTGGCAACTCTGACACTTCGCAAAAATGGATCTGGAATGTTTTGTCAAGCCATTCCCTGGTATACACTCTGCGAGCTTTTTCCAACACTCTGTCTCAGGGATTCCCATTCAGCTAATGATCAATTGTTTCAAATAAGCAACACAGTCCTGTTTTCCTTTTCTTCAGGAATACTTGAAAACCTGAGATTCTCCCTTCTTCCCATATCTTTGAATTCAATTAGTTTTTCAGCGATCTCTTCATGGCGTGCACCTATTTCCATTAACTGGGTCTTTTGCTTCATTTGGGACTGCTGAATTTCTAAAATCTTTCCCTTGTGACTTTTTAATCCCTCTTCCATGCCTTCCAACCTCTCGTCCATAGCTTCACTACAGTCCATTAACATCCCATTTCATTTTGCTATTTCTTTGTACAACTTTTCAATCACAGATATCATTTCTTCAAAATCTTCCCCTTCACCCTTTTTACCTTTAGTTTCCAGTACTGGCTTCATTTGGTTACGGTTAGATACAACTGAAGAGGATGTGTTCGATTTTCCTGTACTTTTCTCTATTTTCCCTTTCCACATTTACTGGGTTTTCAGCAGCTGATACATGATGCTACCAGAATTAGTGTTTATACGGTTAGAATCCAGCCAACAGCATTGAGCAGCATTTTACCTTCTCCAAGGATTATGCCACAATACGAACAAAACATGATTGACTTTAATAATTGGCTTAGTTTTTGGTGTCATTCTAAGGAGGTGCGATATTTGTCAGCATGGAAGGAGATGGTGTCATTCTAAGGAGGTGCGATATTTGTCAGCATGGAAGGAGATGGTCAACAGACCACGCTGCTTTGCAAGGGATGGTATGCACCTCTCCCCTCTAGGCTTTCGAATATTAGCTAAAACATTGTCTTCCCCATAGTGCCTTTTTTTTAGGCAATGCCAAACTGAAAGCACTTCTGGCATAGCAAATCAAAACCAAAAATCTAAAGGTATTACTGCTCAATGCTAGGAGTCTAAACAAAAAACACCACTCCCTACAATCTCTCTTTAGGCTACACAATGCTGACATCTGTGCAGTCACTGAGACATGGTTTAAAGCCGTGGAGAGCACACCAACAGTACAAGGTTATAATGCCTTCTACACATTTAGGCCGGCTACTTCACAGGCAGGGACTAAAGGTGGAGGTGTCTCTATTTACATCAAAAATAAACATACTTCAAGGCTGGTCAAACAGGGCAATGCACTTGAGCACCTCCATGTTCAGATCACCATAGGTAAAATCCAATACCACCTCCTTGCAAGCTATATGTCCCCCTCTATGACCCAAGAAACCCATACCATGTACTAACCATCCAACCCAATACCACATTCATGGGTGACTTTAATTACCTCACTATTAACTGTAAATCCTATATGACGTACATGCACAGAGATTCCTGGATTTTGTCACCACAAACTCCCTGGACCAGATAGTCAATACGCCAACCAGGGGTGCAACTATACTGGATTTGGTCCTCACTCATATGGGAGACTGCTGCACACCCCCTACTGTAATACCTTCCCTGGAAAGATCAGACCACAAAATGGTCTCTTTTGAAGTAAAAATAAAACCTGGACCCCCAACTAAACCTGCAGTATTCAGGAACTATTCTAAGGCTAACGTCCTGCTATTAAGTGAGAAAGTACAGTTTTGTACCTACCATAAATGTAGATGTTCGAGGATCCACATTGCTGCAGTCCTAACTATTGGGTAGTCCGCTGTCCAGTCGGCCCGAATACCAAAGTATATGGCTGACGTCGGTCAGGGCGCATTAGACTGACGTCAGTACGTCAGGGTACTAATGCGCATGACCGACGTCATATCCTCAGTCTTTTCTTGCCCCAGATGTCAGAAGACCCTGAAAAGATAAGGCCAAAACCAAAAACTCCAAACATACCTGCACCAAAAATATGTACAATATATACAAAATTACCAGAATATAACCTCACCTACACAACCACCCCTAAACACAGAGGGAAGGAGGGAGGGTAAATTGGACTGCAGCAATGTGGATCCTCGAACATCTACATTTATGGTAGGTACAAAACTGTACTATGTTCTTCATTCCACATTGCTGCAGTCCTAACTATTGGGTAGAATCCCAAAGCAGAGGTAAGGGAGGCTGGCAAATCATAAGGAAGCAGGAACTGACAACATGCCTTGCAAAATAGCTGTGGCAAAACCAGCCCTAGACTTAGAGTAGAGAGGAAGGTGATAATGCTTAGAGAAAGTATGCACTGAACTCCAAGTAGCTGCCTCCAAAATATCCTTAGTCGCCACCCCCCTTAGAAATGCTGTTGAAGTGGCAGTAGCCCTAGTGGAATGAGGCCTAATCCCAGCTGGAATCTCCTTGCCATGATGGGAATAACAAAATGCAATGCAAAACCCAATCCACCTAGAAATGGTTTGTTTTGACACAGGCTTGCCCTGCGAACCCAAAGCAAAAGAAACAAACAACTGCTGAGACTGCCTAAAATCCTTAGTCCTGCTCAAATAATAACGCAATTGCCTGTGTACATCTAAAGTGTGCAAAATCTTTTCCCCTTTATTTTGGGGATCTGCATAAAAAGTAGGCAAATGAATAGTTTGGTTTAAAGCCACACTAGAAACCACCTTAGGCATAAAGGAAGGATTAGTACGTAAAGATACCCTATCCTTATGAAAAATCAAAAAAGGCTCTACCGCCATAAGGGCCTGCAACTCAGAAACCCTTCTTGCAGAAGTAATGGCCAACAAAAAAGCAGTCTTCCATGACAAGTATTTCAATTCAGCATTAGCCGCAGGCTCAAAAGGTTGTAGAGTAAGTTTCTCCAACACAAAATTGAGATCCCAAGCAGGAGTAGGAGCTCTACGTGGCGGTCTTATATTCTTTGCCCTCTAAGAAATTGCTTGAACAAAGGATGCGAAAACAAAGGTGGGTCACAATCATAGTGAGCTGAAATTGCTGCAGCATGAATCTTAATGGAAGAGAAAGACAAACCTTTGTCCAATAACTCAGTAAGATATTGAAGAGCCACACTCAAATTAGGCTCAGAAATCTCCAAATTGTTTGCTGCACTCCAAAATAAAAATCTCTTCCATTTTTCTGCGTACACTTTCCTTGTACTAGGCCTTCTGGCTTCCATAATCACATTTAAAACTTGTTGAGGAAGTTGAGACCTGCTGTCTTTCAAAACAGAATATGCCAGGCTGTTAGATGAAGAGAGTGAAGCTTGACATTGAGCAGGTGACCGTCCCTCTGAGACAACAGGTGTGGAATCAAAGGTAAAGGCCATGGAGGCTTCCTTACCAGACTCCTCAGTAATGGGTACCAGTGCTGCGAGGCCAATCTGGAGCTATTAAAATCATCCTTGGCTTGTCTTGTCTGACCTTTAGAAGCACCTTTGGGAGAAGAGGCAGAGGTGGAAAAGCATACACATGAAGATTTTTCCAACTGAAAGAAAGAGCATCCACTTTCCAAGCTGTGTGATGAAACCTCTTTGTGCAAAACTTTGGCAGCTGGTGGTTTAGTGGAGAAGTGAACAGATCTATGTCTGGAGTTCCCCATGACACTGTCAATTTTGAAATACATGAAGATCCAGTTTCCACTCGTGGGGATCCATGATTTGTCTGCTTAACACATCTGCTAAGGAGTTCTGTGTGACCGACAGAAACCTTGCCTGAAGAGTTAGTTGCAAGCTGAGCACAGTCTCCCATAAAATCATTGCTTGCCTGCACAATGGGTAAGAATGTGTTCCCCCTTGTTTGTTGATGTACCACATGACAGTTGTGTTGTCTGTTAGAATCAACACCTGTCCTGGCAGAAGTAACTCCTTGAAAGCCATTAATGCAAACTGGACTGCTAACATCTCTTTCATGTTGATATGTAGATGCTGTAGTCTGGCAGGCCACTTGTCTTGTATCCACTTTCCATTTAGATGAGCTCCCCAAGCAATGTCTGAGGCATCTGTCGTTAGAATCTGACTCGCCTCTGGCGGGTCACAGAGAGTCCCTTGTTTAGGTGACATTCCTGAGCCCACCACAAAAATTCCTTTTGAATGCAAGGTATTATTTGAATGACAGTGTCCAAATCCTGGCAGTGCTGTGTCCATACATTTTGAGATACCATTGTAGCTTCCTCATATGCAGTTTGGCATTGGGAAGCACCAGAATACAAGATGCCATGAACCCTAAGGCTTGAAGGACTGTCCTTGCAGTCAGCCCGGACTGAAGAGATAGTTGATGGAAGTAACTGGAAAGATTCTTTTGTTTGTCCGGGGTTAAAAGGCCATCTGGGCTGCTGTATTCAGTCTCACACCCAGAAAGCACATGTCTTGAGAGGGTACTAGACTGGACTTTATTTCGTTCACAGAATACCCTAGGCATCTTAGCACTGCTATGACATAATCCAAATGCTGTAGAAGGTCTTCCTTTTCTTGAGCTAGAATCAGGCAGTCGTCCAAGTAAGGATAGATTTGAATTCCTTTTAGCCTGAAGTAAGCAATCACTGGAGCCAGAACCTTTGTGAATACTCTGGGCAGTGGATAAGCCAAAGGGCAATGCAGAGAACTGATAATGAGAATTTCCAGCTCGAAACGCAGATACTTCCTGCAACTTAGTCTTATAGGCACATGAAGGTAAGCTTCCTTGAGATCTAAAGTTACCATCCAGTGATCTTTGCCCAGCAGAGGTAAAAGCTGTTGTAACGTCAACATTTTGAACTTGGGAATGTCCAGATAAGTGTTGAGGATAGATAAATCCAAAATTGGTCTCCACGTGTTCCCCTTCTTCGGTACTAGGAACAGGCGAGAATAAAATCCTAGGCCCCTTTCTGGCACAGGAACTGGCTGAATGGCCCCTATTTGGAGCAACAGAGAAATTTGCTTGTGAGCCTCTTTTCTTTGTAGAGGAGGAATGTCTGGCATGCCTTTGAAAGGAGGCAAGGTATGGAAATAAAACCTGTAACCGTGGTGAATGATATCCAGAACTCATCTGTCTTGGGTAATTAAATCCCAATTTTCTTTGAAAAGAGACAGCCTTCCCCCCAAAGGTGCTGCCAGGCGAGAATGTACTGGCAGCTGAAAAGGCAGGTCATTGGGTCTGCTTACGAAGGACTGACCCCTGCCCTCACCAGAAGTCTGAGCAGGGGAACTCCCTGTCCTAGGCCTAAAAGAACCTTGAGCTCTACCCCTACCACGTCTAGACCTACCCCTAGACTGGGAATCATAAGCAGGATAAGTCCATCCCTTAGTAGGCCAATTTCTACTAAACTTGGAGGCTGCACCTGCAAAAATCCTTAACAGTTTGCATAGACTTAGCCTTGTCCTCCATTTTCTTTAAAACTGCTTCCACAGGCGAACCAAACAACACATCAGACTGCAAAGGAGCATCCAAAATCCTTGTTTTAACATGCTCAGCTAAATTCTGATCTCTCAACCAGGCATGCCTACGAAGAACAGAACCAGTGGCAGCCACCCTCGAGGAGGCCTGCACAGCATCAAAACCACACTGCAAGGAATGTTTACCCACCTGTTCAGACACATGAACTAAATCCTGCAACTCCTTACACTCAATACCTTCTGCCAGAGCATCCACCTTAGATTTCAATTGTGAAAGGAGGTAATTCTGATATTTTAACATGTGAAACTGACAATTCAACGCCCTCATGGCTAAAGTGGAAGAAGTATACACTTTCTTTCCCCATCTATCCAAAGCCCTTGCCTCTTTATCAGGAGGAACAGGATTTTTAACAACAGAGGCCTTCACACCTTTAGGCCCCTGAGAGACAGTTTCGGGTCTGCCCTAGGACTCTTAAAAGATACTTATGAGCTTCAGGCACCCTATAGTACCTATCCGGTTTAACTGGGGCAGGAGGCAAAGAATCAGGATTCAGGGAAGCCTCTGCAAAAACATCTTCCACCACATTCAGAACAGGAGGTATAGCTAAAGGCCTATGCTGGGGTAAAAACAAGAATTCCCTAAGCCTCTTCCTGGAATCAGAGAAATCTTGACCTTCCCATTTAAAATGCTCCCTCATGGAATGCAGAGTCTCTGAAAATGAAAAATCCTCAGGAGGAGAAGCTGAAGGAGTAGAATCATCCACATCAGAATCAGAGTAAAGAGGATACTCCTGCAAGTCTTCAGCCGAAGACTCAGAAGCCTCCGAACATTGCTCAAAACTCTCAAACTCAGGGTCCATCCTAGGCCTCTTATCAGGAGGGGGCATAGAACCTCTAATCATAGTAATCAAATCTTCTGCCATTTTAAGCATATGTTTCTTAGGCAAAGACCCTGAAGCACTAGGAGAAACCCCCACTGAAGCTAAACTTGGCCTGCCTCTCAAAGAAGCCTTGGAAACAGAAGGGGAGGCTCTAACCACCTTAGGAAGAGAAGGAAGAACAGCCACCTGAGAAGCCCCCTCAGCCTGGCCTACTTCCTGAGAGGATATATCCTGTAACAGTAAAGTCTCTCCCTGAGACTCCAAAGAAACACCTGGCAGAACCTCCGGCTCCACTGAGCCTTCTAAAGAACCGACGTCAGGGACTGTCGGTTCTTCCACTCTAGGCTTTGCTGCTTTGTCCTTGCGCTTTTTGGCCGAAGCGGGCGTCGGAGCATCCGACGGCATTTTATAATTACAACGCTTCCCAAAAACTAACCTGGCACAGTCTAACCTTCTCTTAATAGTGCGTTTGTTAAATCTAGCACAAGAGCGGCATCCAACAATGTCGTGCTCAGGCCCTAAACAAGGTATACACAAAGTATGGTAATCCCTATGAGGTATCTGTTTCCCACAAGAAATACAGTTATTCACTTTTTCTGACATCCGGTTAAAGACTGAGGCAAGAAAAAACCAAAATATTCCCCAACGGGGTACTTAGCCAACTTTGATTCGGTCTGAAACTCTGACTTCAGAAACTTTCAGAACGCCAACCTGCACTCGCAAAATTGCTTCTGCATCGGACCATGCGGCAAAAAAGACTGAGGATATGACGTCGGTCATGCGCATTAGTACCCTGACGTACTGACGTCAGTCTAATGCGCCCTGACCGACGTCAGCCATATACTTTGGTATTCGGGCCGACTGGACAGCGGACTACCCAATAGTTAGGACTGCAGCAATGTGGAATGAAGAACATCCTAGCAAAATTTCAAGCCCCATAAACCCTGAGAACACTGATGCCTATGCAGAACTGTTCACAGAAACCCTATACAAGCATGTTAATAGCTGCATTGAGGCAGCTGTACCCACCAGGTAGTAATACAGAACTAACAAAAAACAAGCCACCCTGGTGGAATAACCAAATCAATAGGTTATATAACAGAAGGAAGAAAATCATGGCAAAAATTAGGAGGTGGAGTACCTAGCAGGATAAAAGCACTCTCACCAAACTAAATAAAACTCAGAGGACAAATAAAGTCTGCCAAAGGAAAATTTGAGGCAAGTTTGGCCTCCCAGGCCAAATACAACCACAAAGCACACTTTATATGTCCGTAACCTCAAAAACAATACACAACTGCATACGCAGCTCACTGTAAATGGAGCCACCTATACTGAGCCAGAAGATATAGCAAACTTCCTAGCTAATAAATTCATCTCCAATTTTATCCCTCAACCTTCCCTCAGGAAATATCAACAAATATAACTCCCACTACTATCACTAGGGAACAGGTCCTTAATGTTCTCTCCAAGACCAAGAACACTGCATCAATGGGCCCAGACAATATCACAGGAGGCCTTCTAAATAGCATGAAACATGACCTATCAGGGCCTTTGGAATTACTGTTTAACTGTAGCCTCCAAACAGGCTTCATGCCTCATGAATGGAGAAAGGCAACAGTTGTCGCTCTGCACAAAGGTGGGCCATCTACAGACCCATAAGTCTCACTAGTCTTATAAGTAAAGCTGTGGAAAGAATTATGACGATGATCAACAGATATATAGTAAAACTCCAGACACTGGACACAACCCAGTCTGGTTTCATCACAGGCAGATCATGCCTACTCAACCTGGTGACACACTGCCTACCTTGACCTGGTCAAGGCATTTACAATACCGCACTCAGGCATTGTTGACAAACTCAAAAGGTTGAGTACAAACCAGTATGTCACCCAGTGGACAGCTACCTGACTCACAGACAGGACCCAGGAAGTTAGAATTGCGGCGTCCACCTCTACAAAGAGGCCAGTCACAAGTGGAGTCCTTCTGGGATCAGTCCTTGGACTGCTCTTTTTTGGCATTTACTTCTCAGAAGTCGAGGCCAATGTCAGTGGTCTCTGGCTGACTAAATTTGCAGATGATTGCAAATTAGGAGCTGTCATTGAATCTCACACTGACACAAATGTTCTCTAGGAGGGGCCGACACAGACAAACAATTGGTGTCAAAGCCATTGACTAAAACTAAATGGCAAGAAATGCATAATAGTACCCTTTGGGACGTCATCCATCCCTGGTAACTATCACATTGACAGCATACCACTTAGAGTTGACCCAGTAGTCAGGGACTTGGGGACACACATAGATAGTAATCTAGTCTTTGACCATTCTATGTTGCACAACTTATAAGCAAAGGTATGGCATCCAAGTCCAAGGAAGTCATTGTTCCACTGTAGTCAGCATTCATCAGAACTATCACGGAGTACAATGCCCACTTTGGTATGTACCTAACCATGCATATCCAACAATTGGAACGTCCACAGAGATTCCTCACTAAGAGAATACAGGGCATAAGTAAACTGTCCTATGCATACCGCCTCAAGGCCCTATCCCTGTAGTCGGTCTCCTAAAGGTTTCTGAGGGGAGATCTATGCCTGCTATACAGGGCATTGTCAGACCCCACTCTGATGGACCTCCTGCATATACACACAACAAACAGCACCAGAATTACCCATTCTAAAGACTTAAACCTTGCCTGTGATATAAATAGAACATGCTGAACAGATAGGTATGTATCTCAGGGACTACCCAGTCTATGGCACAGGCTCCCCATCCATGCGAAGCAGAGTTCCTCCCTAACCCAATTCAATTGCACATTGGACAACTGGATGGGAAACTGGAAATTCATCCCTGGTTTGGCACCTATGTCTCCAATGGACACAGGTAATCTGTAAATGGTTCATCTCCCAGGCCCATGCTTATATTTATCAAGGGTATCAGAACGTGTCAGAGATTTGGGATGCATAACTAGGCTTAAAATGGCCTTTGTGGTCATTAGCCTAATAAACACCTCTAAACCTATAATGCTTATCTGGCTACTACAATTATAAGTTATGTACTCACCATGGCTAGGCATCTGTGTTGTCCATTTTCATTCTTCCTCACTAATGGGGTTCGGATAAGCCCCTAAGGCAGAACATATTTAAACCAAATGCCTTGGTCATAAGCAATTCCATATTGAGACACACAGATGCCCCCCTCAACTAGGCAAGACAAGGAGAAGGTCACAGTCAGCTGCTTGTCTGGTGTCAGAATTCGCCAAATCACGCACGCACTCCAGTCTCTCAACAAGTACTGTTATGATTATGTCATAGTCCATGTTATAGTGAAATGACTTGAGACGCACGCAATGGACTATGTGAAGAGAGACATGCTGGAGCTTTCAGATAATGTGGCCCAGGCAGCTATGTCCTAAGCAGCATTCTTCCCTCACCCAGGAAGTACCCTAGCTATCCAGGGCTATAATGCTTTCCACACATTCAGACCACACAACGAATGTGAAAAAAAACAAGGGAGGAGTATCCGTCTTCATTAAAGACAAATACACCTCTAGACTGATTAAACGGTACAACTCTCTAGAGTTACTCCAAGTCCAACTAACTGTAGGAAAGATCTCCCTCCACGTCATTGTTAAGTATAGGTCCCCCACTATGAACCACGAAAACCAGACAGCCTACATGGACCTACTTGAGTCACCCTCAGTACAGCCAAATAGCCTGATCATGGGTGACTTTTATTCTTTCATCGACTGAGTAACATATATGAGGACAAATGAGCTCGCCCAAAGGTTCCCGGACTTTGTTAACACAGATGCTCTGGGGCAGATAGCACCCCCGACAAGGGACTCCAACATTCTCAATATAGTGCTCACCAACATTGGGGATCACTGCAACACCCCATGTGTGGGGCCCTCCCTGGTAAAATCCGATCATAAATCAGTCTTATTCAAATTAACAATCGTACCTCATCCACCCTCAGGAGCAAAAAAGGTTAAAAAATTTCTCCAAAGCAAACTATAGCCTACTGAGCGATAGCATCAATAGTTTCAGACCCCCTTGCCAATACTAACAGCAATGACCCCTATACTGAGGTGTACACAAATGTCCTGTATAAACACCTAGATAAATATACAGACTCATTCATACTGCAAGAGATCAAGTCAAGATCCTCATGAAAGAATAAGCCACCCTGGTGGACATCCAGCATAAATAGGTTATACAACAAGAGAAAGAAACTGCTGTCAAAAAACAAGAGGGAACAGCCCAGGCAAAAGAATTCCCTCCAAAGCATAAACGAAGCAGATTAGACATCTTGTAAAGTCCTCTAAATTAGCATCCCTAGTTAAGGAAAATCACAAAACATTCTTTAGCTACGCCCAAAATCCAAAATGGAAAGCCCAGCATTGTGCTAAACCAGCTTTGGACAGCAACACTTACACTGAACCTAAGAACATCGCCAACCTGCAAGTGGACAGGTTTGACGAAAACTTCACCCTCCCCCTACCCCGTCACCACCAATCATATCATATCCTATAATATACTTGCCACCAGTCCTCTGCCTAGTATCTCTAAACAGCAGGTCACAGCTAGCTACACTTTCCAAGGCCAAAAACACAGCCTTTACGGCACCGTAAAACATCCCAGGCTATGTATTAAATGGTCTAAAACAGGAGTTAGCGGAACCACTAAGCCTAAGCACTGGCTTTGTCCCAGCTGAGTGAAAAACAGCAGCAGTAATCCCCTTGCACAAAGGAGGTCCTCAACCAACCCCAGGAACTATAGACCCACAAGCCTAACCAGCCTTATATGCAAGGCCATGGAGAGAATAATCAAGGACCTTAACAAGGATATAGGTGACCTTCAAACTCTTGACCAAACCCATGACAGGGGCCACCAGAATAGTAGAGCTTCAAGAAGAATAGGCATATTAACTTGTAATTCTTGCAATCAATGCAAATACATATCCAGTTCTGATTGTTTTATACATCCTATAACACGACGTTCCTATAATTTTAAACACTATGCAGATTGTAGATCTACCAACTTAGTTTACATTGCCGTATGTCAGACCTGCAGCGTTTTTTACGTTGGTATGACAACAAGAACTTTACGGGAACGCATTAGGGAACATCTCTATGCTATTGGCAAGGGCAATACCACCAAATGCCCTAGCTAAGCATGTAATAGACCAAGGATGTTCCCATAGCTTCAGGTTTCAGGTCTTGGAATTGGTTTTCACAAACAGCAGATTGGGTAATGTTAGAAACCTTACTGAAGAGAGGGAAGCTAAATGGATACTCAAACTGCAAGCTCACAGGTTTGGGTTAAATGATAGAATAGCACTTAAGCCATTTTTAGCTAACAGACCTCTTAGACATTAGTTCATATTGTATTATGTTATTTATTGGATGCTATCTTGTTTTTTATCTGTTATATTTTTTGATTATTTGTGTTCTGATTTGCTGATTTGAATGGGATGTGACATCACTATGTGTATTTAAGGGGAGGTTTCTTGATTGTTTTTATGTCTGATGAAGCGTTTGTTATAACGCGAAAGCGCTAACTTCTACACTGCAGCTGAATTGTTTTTTTGTTTTATAATAAACGTGGTTTCTACTATTCGGAGGAAATATATTTTTCTTATGTTTTGCAGTACATGGTGCACCTTGTTTTTCTATTTATACTACAAAATGGGCTTACACAGACAAATGACTGGTGTCAAAGCCACGGACTTAAACTAAATGCAAAACAATATATTACCATCCCCTTCGGCAAAGGAGAAACCCTTGCTAATTACAACATTAATAACATCCCCTAATTTCAAACCCAGTGGTGAGAGATTTAGGAACAAAAGTTTATAGCAGCCTTAATTTTGATCATCAGATGTCGGATGTCCACAGCAGTAAGGAAGGGCTTCTACATTGCACACCTCATAAGCAAGGGTATAGCATCCAAATCTAAGGAAGTTATATCTCTCCTATACCCATCTCTCATCAACCAATAATAGAGTACAATGCTCCCTTCTGTATGTACCTCACCAGACAAAAGCAGCAACCTCAGAGGTTTCTCACAAAGAAAATTCAGGGCCTATAACACATGACCTACATGGACAGACTGAAGGCCCTACACTTTACTCACCAATGTATGCACTGCTTAGAGGCGAATTATACCTGGACTACAAAGCAGCTTCAGACCCTGCCTTGATGACAAGATTCAATCGCCCTAGGGATCTTAACCTAGCTTGCGATATTGACAGGACATGCTAGAGAAAGAGATACGTCTCCCAGAGATTGCCACTTCTCTGGAACAAACTCCCAATTCATGTAAAACAGAGCTCTTCAATGACCCTATTTGAGCGTAACCTGGACAATTGGATGGGAAACCGTACATTTACACTTGGGTTTCACTCACAGGGGAAGCCGGTGCTGATCTCAGATTTGCTTGCAAACATAGACTATATATCTTGGTCCATAAGGGAACAAGGGTATAACATGGCTAGGCTTGTAGAGGCCTTGGGGCCAATAGCCTAGTAACCTCCTATGATCCTATGGATCCAATACTCTGATTCGACTCGGCCGCATACACTAGACTTCAGATCCAGCTCTTGAGCGCCTCCCTCTACCCATAATGCTCTATTCCATTCCCCACTATAGAACAGAGCGTGCGTTATACCTTTAAGAAGCATTTCCAGATGTAGGCATGTGCATATAAAATAGTGAGCACGTCCAGGCAACAGAGCCATTTTGAGAGAAAAGCCAGAGTGTTAACATGTATGAGTGAGGTAGTCAGTCTCTTTATAAGTTTATTTAAGTTACAAAGCCTCATTCCTGATGTGCTTGTGTGTAATAAAGCTGCTTGAACTGAACCCTGTTTTATCCTGACTGGACGAGTGACATGGTGTCAGAACTGGGATTGACAGTGCAACTTTTTCAAGTCATGAGGTGCAGAGTTGAAGGTGAAGGTAGATTGAGCTGGTTCATTGATACAGAGCTCAAAGAAACTTCAGGTAACCAAAACTTGCACTGAGGATTTATTTTGCAAAGAAAATGAAACCGAGCATTCGTATGGCATAACATGCATTACTAATTAAACGAGTAGCAAAAAATGTATCATTAATCAAACGAAAAGCACAAAATGCATTATTAATTAAATGAAATGTTCGAAACCACGATATTTGATAAAACTAGCAGAAATATTCATATTGGGTTCAGAATTACCTCCAATTTGCATAACAAGCATGTTTAAAGTAAAACGAGCACAAGAAAAGTATAATGAGCATGATAAGAGGTTAAATGGGCATAACGAGCACAATCAAAGGGTAATATAAGCCTAAAAAAGCAAGGCTACTGCATGTCTTTTTAGTAAACTACTGTGATTTGGGCTTAAACTACTACTTCACATTGGCCGAAGCGTTTCTTGTACTGTGTACATTTATTTGCAGAGTGCTGCCATTTCAAAGTGTTTCTTACATTGTACAGAGTTATTTCACAAAAGTACAGCCATTTTGAAGAGTTTCTGTGCTGTGTACAGTTTATTTGCAAGGTTTACTATTGGCATTCCAAATCCGCTTTGGTCGACCATTTAAGAATGTTTACCAGAAATACTGAATCCGGACTGCTGAAAGGTAAACCAAGGTGAAAATGAATACATCGACCACCATTGTTCAATGTATTCGACATAGCAAGAGGTGACGTCAGTCACCCATGATATGCACACATTACCGTACTGTTTCATTCTACAGTCAACAGTACGTTAATGCTGCTATTTTGCAGGGGGGTCTGCACCCCCCCTGCAAATTAAATAAACCAGCTCCAAGTTCGCACTACATTGAGGAAATGGGCTAATTCCCTGTTCCCCACTGAACCGCGATCTCCCAGCACGTCGAATCAGGAATTACCATGTGTAATACATCACTTGATCATTAGAAATCGATCATTTTTGGTTCATGTAACTGTCGTTTTGAAAACAGTGATTCAAGTATGTGTCGCTCGATACCCTGCAAATTGTAAATGTATAGTAAACAAATTTGCAAAGTGCTTTATTTCAAAGTGTTTCTTACTCTGAGCTTTTTTCTGCTGTGTACAGTTTATTCGCAAATTACAGTCATTTCAAAGTATTTCTTGCACGGATAAGGAGTGATTTCACAAAGTACAGTGATTTTAGAATATTCTTGTGATATGGAGACTTATTTACCAAAGTGCAGTTATTTCAAACAGTTTGTTGTGCTACTGAGCATAATTACAAGTTCTAGCATATTTATGTGTATGTTTGTACATAATTCCAAGCACCTTCACTAGGGTGTGTTGATATGGCAGAGGCATTTCGCAGACCCAGTCTACTTGTGTTTGATCATAATATTGCAGAGAATTGGAGAAAATTTGAGCAGCAATACGATATTTTCATACAAGCAGCGTTTTCTGACAAAGACGCACATACAAGGGCATTTATTTTGCTTAACTTAGCTGGGTCAGAAACTATTGAAAGTGAGTGTTTATTTGTGTATGCACCAGAAATATATGCAGGAGAGGGGAAAAAACTTCAACTGTTGTGCAGGCTGAATCAAGAGAGGACACCAAGTGCTTGAAACATAAATTTAGAGAAATGTGTAACCCCCCCCCCCAGACAAATGTTACATTACAGAGCCACCTATTTTATATAGGAGACCAAAAGCCAGGTGAAACTTTTGCAGCTTATATCACTAACTTGAAAAACAAGGCTAAAACGTGCAGATTTGGTGATATGAAAGATGAGTTAATAAAGGACAAGCTTGTGCATGGTGTTAATAATGCTGCAGTAAAAGATTTTGCAAAGCCATAGAAATTTGTCAAATCCATGAGCTCAAAGAAAGGCACACAAGTATGCCTGCAAGTGATAAGAGCATGGTTTCAACAGCCTCTAGAGCAAGTGTAGACCGCATGCAACACGTGGCAAGCAGAAACAGGCCACACTGCAGCTGCAGCCCCTGCGAGATTCCTTGGGAGGACCTGTAACTTTCTAGCAAGTTCCAAGACTAGCTCAGTAAAATGGACATGCTAAGTGCAGTATAAGGGTGAGTCAGCAAAACCTAAGTCATGTCTTATTGTCAGCTTTTGCAAATGTGGTGCCAATCATGAGTCTAAAAGACAGAAATGCTTAGCATTTGGTCAACAATGCCACAAGTGTAACAAATGGAACCACTTTCAAAAGTTTTGTAAAATCAAGCAAGCCTCATTCAGTTATTAAGAAAGGTCACTCAAAAAAGCAAGTTGATCTTGTAGAAAAACTGCAATCCTACTTTCTATGTAGATGGTGTATCAGTGATTGATGAAAAGGTTAATGCAGTAGATGTGTTGGCAAAGAATGAAGTATTTTGTACTGCCCTGAACAATGGTAAACCCACGGAGCTCAAAGTAGACACTGGTTCAAGGTGTAAAGTATTATCAGCAGAAACATTTCCTGGAGTGAGAACTGGTGCGCAACTTAATTTGGCTAATTCTGCAAAGCTTGTTGCTTATGGAGGTGAAGAGATTCAAACCGAAGGCTCACTACTGCTTTTATGCTACTCGGCTGGGAAGAGTTACAGCTTGCAATTTTATGTAGTCAGAAGACCTGTGCAGTCATTATTAGGTCTAATAGACAATTTAAGAATGGAACCGATTTCTTTTACCAAGGAAGTACATTGTGCAAGCACATGTCCCAATTCCAGTTTCACTGATACTATTTTCTCAGAGTATGTTGATATTTTTGACAAGCTAGGCAAACTTCCAGTTGTGTACTCCATGAAAGTAGACCCAGAGGTCGGTCCAGTAGTCAGATCAGCAAGGAGAATTCCAATGCCATGCAGTTGAAAGTCAAGGTCCAGTTAGACAAAATGGTGCAGCAAGGTGTGATTTGTCCAGTCACAAAACCAACTGAGTGGGTGTCTTCCATGGTAGCTGCTCATAAGAAAAATTCAGATAAACAGAATATGCATTGACCCAAGAGACTTGAACAAGGCATTAAGGAGACCTCATCATCCTATGCGTTCAGTCGAGGAAATTGCCACCCTCATGCCAAATGCCAGTTTTTTCTGTCTTAGATGCAGAGAGTTAATTTTTGCAAGTACCATCTGATCGCAAATCTTCATTATTGACTACATTCAGCACACCATTTGGTAGATACAAATTCCTCAGAATGCCGTTTGGAATAAATTCTACCAGTAAAGTCTTTCAGCGTGCAATGGAGCAAATTTCTTCGGGCTATCCGTGTGCAATAACAGTGGATGATTTACTAGTTGGAGGCAAAGGTGAAGCAGAGCATGACAGAAACCTCAGGAAAGTTCTGGACAGAGCGTGTGAAGAGAATTTAAAGCTCAACCCTCTGAAATGAAAATTCAGACTACCATTAGTTATTTATGTAGGTCATTTACTTACTAGTACAGGCAGACCCTTCCAAACAAGCAGCCATTCTTGCGATGCCAGCTCTGGACAATAATCCAAGCCCCACAGCGTTTCCTTGGTATAGTTAACTATTTGGGCAAATTTATCCCTGACTTTAGTGAGTTATTAGTGCCTTTAAGAGACCTGACATGAGAAAATGTTGCCTAGTCATGGTTGAAACAACACCAGAGAGCATTTGAGAAAGTACAGTTGTGTACACTTACCATAAATGTAGATGTTAAGAGTGTATTCACTGTTGCAGTCATTACATTTGGGTAATCTGCTTGCAGGTTGCCCTCAGTCGGCCTGATTAACAAAGTCTTGGGTCCTGCGTTGGTTGCTGTCTCTTCTTCCATGACGTCAGGTCATCAGGGGTATAAAACATGCAGCCGATGTCATTACATCAGTTTTTCTTGCCCCAGATGTCAGGTGCCCCCCTAATGGGGAGCAAATAAACATAAAAAACACAAAGGTATACCTCTAACAAAAAGCAGATACACCAAAAAGACCTTTAAGCATAGTAAAGGAAAGTAATGGTATAGCCAGAAGAAATTAGGGGGATGGAGGGAGGGTAACCAGGACTGCAACAGTGAATACACTCGAACATCTACATTTATGGTAAGTGTACACAACTGTACTATGTTCTTTGTGTTTCACTGTTGCAGTCATTACATTTGGGTAGATTCCCAAAGCTATGGTTGGGAGGAGGAGTTTATATAGCATTAGGGCCAGCTATAAGGCCGTGCAAGACAGCAGTGGCAATGCCAGCTCTGGATTTAGAGAAAATTGGCAAATGATCATGCTTGGTGGAAGTATGTACAGAACTCCAGGTAGCAGCTTCTAGGATGTCCCTGTTAGGAACACCTCTGAGAAAGGCTGCAGTAGATGCAGCCCTGGTGGAGAGAGATCTGATCCCCTGGGGCATAGGTTTTCCATGGTGCTTGAAGCAGAAATTAATGCAATGGCTTATCCATTTCGAAATGGTTTGTGTTGAAATAGCCTTCCCCTCTGCCCCTTCAGCAAATGCTACCAGCAGTTGTTCAGATTTTCTTCGAGGTTTAGTCCTGTCCAAATAGAATCTAAGTTGTCTGTGCACATCCGAGGAATGCAGAATCCGTTCCCCTTTGTTCTGTGGATTGGGAAAGAAGGCTGGCAAATGAATGGACTGATTAAGAACCACACTGGATACCACCTTGGGCATGAAGGATGGATGGTCCTGAGTGACACCCTGTCCACATGAAAGATGATGAAAGGTTCCACTGCCATAAGGGCCTGTAATTCAGATATCCTTCTAGCTGAGGTGATTGCTAAAAGGAAAGCTGTTTTCTAAGAAAAGTCTGCAGTAGCAGCTGGCTTGAAAGGAGGTAGAGTGAGTTTCTCCAATACAAAGGTAAGGTCCCAAGCAGGGGTTGGAGCTCTCCTGGGTGGTCTCAAGTTTTTGGCCCCCCTGAGGTACTGCTTGAGCAGAGGATGAAAGAAGAGGGGAGGTTCTGTGTTATAATGAGCTGAAATGGGTGAGGCGTGGATTTTAATGGAGGAAAAAGACAGGCCCTTGTGAAGCATCTCAGTTAAGTATTGCAAAATCTGAGGTAAATTGGGTGCTGCTGTGCTCATCCATTGAGACTGGTTCCAGGCACAGAATCTTTTCCATTTTTCAGCACAAGATTTTCTAGTACTAGGTCTCCTTGCCTCTAAGATGACATTCATCACAGGTTTGCTAAGGGATAAGGGTGAATTTAAGTGATTAGCCAGGCTGCAAGGTTCAATGTTGGAAGCTGAAGGTGCAGAATTTGATTCTCCTGCTAAGACAGCAGGGAAGGGGTCTGAGGCACAAGCCATAGAGATAACTGCGACACATTCCACAGGAGGGGGTACCAGTGTTGGCACGGCCAGTCTGGAGCAATCAAGATCATCCTTGGTTTGTCCTGTTTGACTTTTAGAAGAACTTTGGAGAGCAGAGGCAGCGGGGGAAGGCGTAGACTGATAGGTTTTTCCAGCTGAAGGACAGAGCATCCACTTTCCAGGCTTTTTTGTGAGGAGTCCTTGTGCAAAACTTGTCCAACTGGTAGTTCTGGGGGGAGGCAAATAGATCTATGTCTGGGCTCCCCCATTCGCTTGTCAACATGTTGAAAATCCTTGGTTACAGTTTCCACTCTTGTGGGTCCATGAGGTTTCTGCTTAGTCCGTCTGCCAGTGTACTTAATTTTCCTGGCAGGAATTGAACTTTTAGGTGCACTTGGTAGCTAAGGCTATGTTCCACAATGCCATGGCTAGTCTGCAGAAGGGGTAGAAATGTGTATCCCCCTGCTTGCGTAGGTACCACATATCTGTGGTGTTGTCCGTCTTTACCATTAGTTGTCCTGGAAGAATGTAGTCCTTGAAGGCTGTCAGAGCATTCTGTACAGCTAACATTTCTTTTTGATTGATATGTAGGTGCATTTGACTTGGGTTCCATTTGCCCTGAATGCACTTCCCTGCCAGGTGAGCCCCCCCATGCATAGTCTGATGTATCAGCTGTTAGGGTTTGGGTGGCAGGGGGTAGTGTGAATGGTAATCCCTTGTTTTGGTGGCAGGCCTCTGCCCAGCAGAGGAACTCTAGGTGTAGGCAACGTATGATAGGAATCATTGTTTACAGGCTGTGAGAATGTTGACTCCATAGGCTTTTTAGATACCACTGTAGTTTCCTCATATGCAGTCTTGCATATGGAATTAGAAGAATGCAGGAGGCCATGAACCCCAAGGCTTGCATTTGTCTTGCAGATAGCAGGATTTTTGTGGTCACTTGTTTGAAATAGGTTACCAAATGAATCTGCTTTTCTGGCGTGAGGTAAGCCATCTGGTAAGTTGTATTCAAGCTTGCTCCCAGGAATGTAATTTGTTGACAGGGTGGCAGTTGTGATTTCTTTTCGCTTATGGTGTACCCCAGACAAGTTAGACCCCTTTTTACAAATGCCAGATGATTTAAAAGTATGCCCTGGCTTTCTGCCTAAATTAGACAACTGTCCAGGTATGAGTATATTTGAATACTTCTTTGCCTGCAAAATGCAATAACTGGAGCCAGGCACTTTGTGAATACCTTGGGCGCAGTAGACAAGCCAAAGGGCAGTGCAGAGAACTGATAATGCATGCAGCCTGCTTTGAAGCATAGGTATCTTCTGCAATATTCCCTGATTGGGATGTGCAGGTATGCTTCTTTTAAATCTAGTGTTGCCAACCAGGCGTCTTTACCTAGCATAGGAAGTAATTGAAGAGTCATCATCTTGAATTTTGGAATCTCCAGAAAGGTGTTTAGGGTAGACAGGTCCAGGATTGGACACCATGATTTGTCTTTCTGTGTACCAGAAAAAGTCTGGAGTAGAAACCTTATTCCTTTTCCTCTTCTGGTACCAGATGAATAGCCCCCATGCTTAAGAGGGAAAGTACTTGTTTTTGAGCCTCTTCCCACAGATTTGGAGGCAGGTCTGGTCACCCATTTGGTGTTAGCAACATGTGGAAATGAAATCTGTATCCCTGGGACACTATATTTAAAACCCATTTGTCGTGGGTTATGAGTTCCCAGTTCTTTGCATGAAGAGCAATCTTTTCCCCCAAAGGGGCGGTCAAAAGATAAGTGCGTGGGAATTTTAAGAGGAAGTCATTGAGACTGTTTACCATAGGGGGGTGTCTTGTTATTTCCAGATTTGGAAGTGGAGCCCCCCCCCCCCCACTGCTTAGTTCTGACAGTTCTCTGGGACTGAAACCTGGGGTTTTTGCTGTGTCTAGGTTTGGCTTGAGAAGACCTGGAAGGGACTGGAAAGGACCAGTTCTTAGCAGGCCAGTGCCTACTAAATCTAGGAGGTTGCACTTGTAAAAAAATCTTTAACAGTTTGCATACATTTAGCTTTATATTCCATCTTTTTAAGAACTTCTTCAGCCTTGTTGCCAAACAGACAGTCTTGATTTAAAGGAGCATCCAACAATTTAGCTTTAACGTGATCAGGCAAAGATTAGTCCTTAAGCCAAGCATGCCTTCTAAGCACAGACCCAGTAACAGCAGCCCTGCAAGAGGCCTCTAAAGAATCAAAACCACATTGCAAAGCATGTTTTCCAACTTGTTCAGCAGAATGCATTAAGTCCTGTAAATCTTTATTTTCCACACAGTCAGGAATCAACATAATTTTCTGTTTATGCACTCCAATAACATGTTGATGATATTTTAACATGAAATTGGCAGCTTAAAGTTCTGATTGCCAAAGTTACAGAAGTATAAACCTTTTTACCCCATCTATACAGCGCCCTGGAGTCTCTATCAGAAGGGGTTGGATTTTTAGCAGTAGAAGCCTTAATGACCCCTTGGGCCCCTGAGAAATAAGTCTCTGGATCTGCAACAGGATTTTTGAAAAGTAACTTGTGGGACTCAGGAACCCTGTAGTATCTCTGTCAGGTTTACTAGGAGCAGGATGCAGGGAATCAGGGGCCAAACTGGATTCCGAGAAAACATCATCAAACAATGTCTAGTACAGAAAGTATAGTCAAAGGCCTATGCTGAGGTAGAAGAAGGAAATCCCTAAGCCTCTTTTTTTAAATCAGAAAATTCCTGGCTTTCCCAGTGAAAATGCTCCCTTAAAGTATGTAAAGTTTCCCCAAAAGAAAAATCCTCAGGAGGGGAAGCAGAGGGAATACAATCCTCATAAGTAGGTATGGACAAATCCAGGTCATCATAAAAGTCAGAAGAAACAGAATCCTGATGAGAAGATTCATAATCAAGCTCAGCCCTAGGCCTCTTGGGGGGGGGTTTGACTACCCCTTGATTAGAGTTATTACATCTTCAGGCATTTTTATCACTTGTTTTTTTAGGCATAGGGGCCTGAGCATGTAGCCTGGGGCATCTGTTTTTTAGACATGGATCGAGATTTTGGCCTTAGTAATGAAGGAGGTGTCGATTTAATATGCAAGTCTGTAGGCCTGAATACACCCTCAGAAGCCGGTGCCTGCACAGGGGCTCCGGACCCATCCAAGGTAGAGACATCAGCGGCTTTCATAGTTGAAGTATCTCGCGGCATACCGAACTCCGAATAGGTCTCAGTAGAGGCCTGCAAATCAGAAGTAGCGGGTATCAGGGGCTGCGAAAGCACCTCACTGAGTACCAGCGAACTGGTGACTGGCTTAGGAGAAGTGTCGTCGGCAGTTATGGACCTCAGCGGCCTGTCTCTGTCTTTATCTTTGCGTTTTTTCAGAATCCCGGTAGTCGGATGGCTAACCGATGACATTTCTGGATAATTAAACCAAGAACCAAAATATTTAGAGGCAGAAATATACTGACGATGGATAATGCGCTGATTAAATAAAGCACAAAACCAACAGCAAGGTATGTCGTGGTCAGGGCCTAGGCAAGGAATACAGTACGAATGAAAATCTTTATGAGGTATTTGCTTTCCACAAGTAATGCAGTTATTAACTTTTAATGACATTGGTAAGGATAGCTTTAAGTTGAAGACTTCAGTTCTGAAACTCGAAAACGAAAATTTCAGGAGTCGGCCGACCGGCATTTGCAAACTGCTTCTGCTTCGGGCACCGCACGGCAAGAAAGACTGATGTAATGGTGTCGGCTGCATGTTTTATACCCCTGACGACCTGACGTCATGGAAGAAGGGACAGCAACCGATGGAGGACCCAAGATTTTGTCAATCAGGCCAACTGAGGGCAACCTGCAAACAGATTACCCAAATGTAATGACTGCAAAGTACAGTTTTGTACCTACCATAAATGTAGATGCATCTGCAGTCATCACATATGGGTTGTCCTGCCTCAGGCAGCCCTTCGGTCGGCCGGATTCCAAAGTCTGGGTCCAGCGTCGACTGATGTCGCCCTCTCCCCGACGTCAGAGCGTCTGGGGTATAAAAGCGTCAGCCGACGCCATCTTCCTCAGTGTTTCTTGCCCCAGATGCCAGGTGCCCTCAAAGGAAGGCTAAATTTGGAGAAATGCAATAAATTCCAAACATGCACAGAAATATATATGTATATATATATATATATATATATATATATATATATATATATATATATATATATAAAACAAATACGCCATAATAGATAACCCCAGCTAGCTATGAGAGGGGAAAGTACCCAATAAATACCCAAGAGGGGAAGGAGGGAGGGTAAACCTGACTGCAGATGCATACCTATCGGACATCTACATTTATGGTAGGTACAAAACTGTACTATGTCCTTCAAGGATGCATCTGCAGTCATCACATATGGGTAGAATATCATAGCCATACTGGGGGTGGAGGATCTATGTAAAGGATGGTGTAGCTAAAATGCCCTGCAGGACTGCCGTAGCAAAGCCTGCTCTGGATCTGGAATATAAAGGTAAATTGTAATGCTTGGAAAATGTATGCACGGAGCTCCATGTAGCAGCTTCTAAAATGTCCTTGGTAGCCACCCCTCTTAAGAAGGCTGTGGAGGTGGCTGTGGCTCTGGTGGAATGAGGTCTAATGTTAGCTGGCACAGTTTTTCCATGAAAGGAATAACAAAAACGTATGCAATTCCCTATCCATTTTGAGATTGTCTGTTTGGAAATTGCTTTTCCTTGTGCACCAGCAGCATATGCCACCAACAGCTGATCAGTTTTTCTGTAGCTTTTAGTTCTGTCCAAGTAGTAGCGCAACTGTCTGTGTATGTCCAGGGTGTGCATTAGTTTCTCCCCTTTGTTTTGTGGATTTGGAAAGAAGGTAGGCAGGTGAATAGCTTGGTTTAATGAGACCCTGGATACCACCTTTGGCATAAATGAAGGATTGGTTCTCAATGAGACTCTGTCCTGATGAAAAATAAGAAATGGCTGTACTGCCATGAGGGCCTGTAACTCAGATACTCTTATTGCTGAGGTTATGGCCAGAAGGAAGGCGATCTTACAAGACAGGAACTGTAGTTCTGCAGATGCTGCTGGTTCAAAGGGAGGCAGAGTTAGTTTTTCCAACACAAAGTTAAGGTCCCAAGTAGGCACTGGAGGTTTCCTTGGAGGATTGATGTTTTTAATTCCTCTTAGAAACTCTTAGGAGAGGATGAGAAAAGACAGGTGGGTCAGTATTGTACTCTGCTGAAATTGCTGAAGCATGAATTTTAATGGAAGAGTAAGACAGGCCATTATGGAGCATTTCTGCCAAGTATTCCAGGATATGTGCCATGTTCATCACTGTCGCATCTAGGCCTTTTGTGGTGCTCCAAGTGTGAAATCTTTTCATTTTGCTGAATATGCCTTTCTTGTGGAAGGCCTGCGAGCATCCATGTTGATATCCTTCACTCTCTTGGATAGCTTATCCTGAGGAGGAGTCAAGGTATTTTCCAGGCTGTTAGTTGCAAGGTTTTCAGGTTAGAATGCAGAGTTTTGTAATTGTGCTGTGCCAGGAGAAGTGGCCATTGAGGAAGAGGCCATGGTTTCGTGTGCGACATGCTCTTTAACAGTGGGTACCAGTGCTGTCTTGGCCAGTCCAGAGCTATCAGAATCACTTTTGGCTGCTCTGCCCTGATCTTCAGTAAGACCTTGGTCATTAATGGAAGAGGTGGAAATGCATACACTGTTAGAGTTCTCCAGCTGAAAGATAGGGCGTCCACTTTCCATGCTTGTGGGTGATATGTCCTTGAGCAGAATTTCTTCAGCTGATGATTGTGGGGGGAGGCAAAAAGATCTATGTCTGGCCTTCCCCATGACTTTGTTATCTGTAGGAAGATGTCTGGGTGCAGCATCCATTCGTGCGCATCCATGATATTTCTGCTTAAGCTGTCCGCCAGTATATTGTCTTTTCCTGGCACAAACTGGGATTGCAGCTCTATATTGAGTTTCAGGGAAAGTTCCCATAGATTCATTGCTAGTCTGCAAAGAGGGTAGGAATGGGTGCCTCCTTGCTTGTTTATGTACCACATAACTGTGGTGTTGTCTGTCCTTATTAGCAGGTGGCCTTGATGCAGAAAGGTTTTGAAGGCCTCAATTGCATGTATCCCTGCCAGCATTTCCTTTTGGTTTATGTGCATGCGTAGCTCCTTTTGTGACCATAGTCCTTGAATACATCTGCCCTCTATGTGTGCTCCCCAACCGTGGTCTGAAGCGTCTGTTGTAATGGTTTCACTGGCTATTGGTTTGCTGAAGGGCAGACCCCTGTTCGACTGGCTTGCTTGAGCCCACCACCGAAATTCCTTTTGGAGGCATGGAATGAGTGGGATCAAAGTTTCTAAGCTGTGACTGTGCTGAGTCCATAAACTCCTTAGGTACCATTGTAGTTTCCTCATATGCAGCCTTGCTTGTGGAATCAGAAGAATGCAAGATGCCATGTAAGCCAGGGTCTGCAGGAATTTCCTTGCAGTCAGCTGAGTTTGTCTTGTCAGATTCTTGAAGTAATCTGGTAGTTGTCTTTGTTTTTCTTCTGTGAGAAAAGCCATTTGGGTGGTTGTGTCTAGATCCGCACCCAGAAAAGTTATTCTTTGGGATGGAATAAGTCTTGATTTGTGAATGTTGACTGTATATCCCAAGGCCTGCAGTAGGCGGATGGCATAATTCAAGTCCTTTACCAAAGTTTGTTGGCTGTCCGCTTGTATAAGGCAGTCATCCAGATATGGGTATATTTGAATCCCCTGAAGTCTGCAGTGTGCAATTACTGATGCCAGGCATTTCGTGAATACTCCGGGTGCAGTAGATAAGACAAAGGGTAATGCTGAGAATTGATAATGCTCTGAACCTGCAAGAAATCTGAGGTGTCTTCTGCAACTTTGTCTGATAGGGACATGCAGGTATGCCTCCTTGAGGTCTAGAGTCACCAGCCAAGACCCCTTGCCCAGCATGGGAAGGAGTTGCTGTAGAGTCAGCATTTTGAATTTTGGCACAATGAGGTAAGTATTCAGTGCGGACAAGTCAAGAATAGGCCTCTATTGATTTTCTTTTCTTGGAACAAGGAATAGTCTGGAGTAAAATCCTTGGCCTTGTTCTGAAAGAGGAACCTTTTCTATAGATTTCATTTGCATTAAGTTGGAGATTTGTTTCAAAGCCTCTGCCCTTTGATTTGGTGGCAGGTCTGGCATGCCTTTTCTTTTTGGCAATGTGTGAAAATGGAACCTGTATCCTTTGTCTATTATTTGCAGTGTCCATTTGTCTCTTGTAATACTGTGCCAATTTTCTGAGAATAAGGAAAGCTTTCCACCCAAAGGTGCTTCTAATTGAGCCCTGGTTGGCAGAGTCAAAGCAAAGTCATTGAGTCTGTCCTTGTGCAGCAGTTGAAGGTCCTGCACTACCTCTCTGGTTGGGAGGCTGCCATTGACGTCCTCTGTAGGAGCCTCTAGCTTGCCCTCTACCTCTGGCACGCCTGTTCTTCCCTCTCTGGAATCTTTCTGTGTCCGGAAAGGACCAATACTTGGTAGGCCAATTTCTGCTGAATCTTGGTGGTTGGACTTGTAGAAAATCTTTGACTGTTTGTACAGATTTTGCCTTTTCCTCAAATTTCTTTAAGACCTCCTGAGCAGTGGAGCCAAATAACTTTTGCTTTTCCAGTGGAGCATCCAGAAGCTTAGCTTTAACATGATCTGGCAGAGATTGTTCCTTCAGCCAAGCATGCCTACGTATGACTGCACCTGTCATAGCTGACCTACATGAAGCTTTCAATGCATCATAACCACACTGTAAGAAATGGTTGCTAACCTGCTGGGAGTTATGTACCAGATCCTGAAGTGATTTGCGATCTAGGGGTTCAGGAGAAGACAGTTTCTTATGCAATTCATCTAACAAATACTCTTGGTACTGTATCATATGAAATTGACAATTTAATGCCCTCATAGAAAGAGTAGCAGAAGTATACACTTTTTTACCCCATCTCTCTAAAGCCCTGGACTCCCTTTCAGAGGGGAGTGGGTTTTTAGTAGTGGTAGCTGCAACCCCTTTAGAGCCCTGGGAAATAGTTTGTGGATCAGCAGAGTGGGCCTTGTAAAGAAAAAGATGCGAGTCCGGGACCCTGTAGTACCTATCGGGTTTGGCAGGGGCCGGAGGAAGAGTGTCAGGGGTTATGCTAGACTCAGAGTACACATCATCAATGACAGTCAAAACAGGAGGAATAGCCAAAGGTCTATGCTGAGGTAAATGCAGAAAAGTTCGTAGTCTTTTCCTGGAGTCAGAGAATTCCTGGCCCTGCCATTGGAAATGCTCTCTCATAGTGTGAAGGGTCTCCCCGAAGGATAGTTCTTCAGGAGGGGAGGCCGAGGGGATTGATTCCTCTGCATCAGAATCCTCGTAGGCCGAAAAAGCCTCCTCCTGGTAGTCCAAGAGAGCAGAGCCATCAGAGGCCTCCTCTGAGGAGTGGGAATCAGAGGGCTCAACCCTGGGCCTTTTGTCTAGAAGGGGTTGCGAGCCTCTGTCCGGATGGGGTTGAGAGCCCCTAATTAAGGAGATAAGGTCCTCTGCTAAAGTTAGAATATGTGAACTGGTAGAGGGTCCCTGAGGAATAACCCTGGGAGGCATAGCTTTTGTATGTTTAGCAGCTTTAGCCCTGGTGAAAGCCTTTATGGACATGGATGCAGGAGGTCTAGCTGCACCACGTGCTGGTGTAGTTTTGTCTAAAGGAATGGTGTCGGAAGTTTCCAAGACACCAGTTTCTGAGGGAAATTCAATAACCAACTCAGCAGGGGCCTCCGGGGCCGAGGTTGTCGGTTGAGTGGTTTCGGGGGTCAGAATTACCAAGGACTCGGTTTCAGCCGAGACCGAGACACTCGCGGTAGGCTTGGCCATGGTTTCAGCCGAAACCGCGGCCCGCATGTGTCGGTCCTTGTCCTTCAGTTTCTTTGTTAAATGTGAAGTCGGAGTCTCCGACGGCATATTGTATGAAAAACTAGCCCCAAAAAATTCCTCTGCAAACTCCGCCCAACGTCTAAGAGTGCGTCGGTTGAAGGAAGCACAGGCTGAACAGGCCAAGACGTCGTGGTCTGGGCCTAGGCAGGGGAGGCAGTAAGAGTGGAAATTCTTATGAGGTATTTGTTTCCCACAAGTTAAGCAATTATTAACTTTATCTGACATCGGCTGAGGCAAGAAAGAGTCCCCAACGGGGTACTTAGCTTTTGAAGTCTTCGGTAGCTGAATTACATGAGCTGGCTGACCGGCACTTGCGAACTGCTTCTGCTTCGGGCACCACGCGGCAAGAAAGACTGAGGAAGATGGCGTGGGCTGGCGCTTTTATACCCCAGGCGCTCTGACATCGAGGAGAGGGCGACATCAGCCAACGCCGGACCCAGACTTTGGAATCCGGCCGACTGAAGGGCTGCCTGAGGCAGGACAACCCATATGTGATGACTGCAGATGCATCCTTGAAGGACATCAGTGAAACACGAAGAACATCCTCAAACAGCAAACTGCCAACCCTCCTACATTAAGGTACTATGATGTCCACAAACCAGTAGTTCTTTCCTGTGATGCTTCAAAGTTCAGTCATGGTGCAGTTATTCTTCAAGAGGGCAGACAGTACAGTTTTGTACCTACCATAAATGTAGATGTCCGATAGGTATGCATCTGCAGTCTAGCTTGCCCTCTACCTCTGGCACGCCTGTTCTTGCCTTTCTGAAATCTGTCTGTGTCTGGAAAGGACCAGTTCTTGGAAGGCCAGTTTCTGCTGAATCTTGGTGGTTGGACTTGAATAAAATCTTTGACTGTTTGTACAGATTTTGCCTTTTCTTCAAATTTCTTTAAGACCTCCTGAGCAGTGGAGCCAAATAACTTTTGCTTTTCCAGTGGAGCATCCAGAAGCTTTGCTTTAACATGGTCTGGCAGAGATTGTTCCTTCAGCCAAGCATGCCTACGTATGACTGCACCTGTCATAGCTGATCTACATGAAGCTTCCAATGCATCATAACCACACTGCAAGAAATGGTTGCTAACCTGTTGAGAGTTATGTACCAGATCCTGAAGTGATTTGCGATCTAGGGGTTCAGGTGAAGACAGCTTTTTATGCAATTCATCTAACAAATATTCTTGGTACTGTATCATATGAAATTGACAGTTTAAAGCCCTCATAGAAAGGGTAGCAGAAGTATACACTTTTTTACCCCATCGCTCTAAAGCCCTGGACTCCCTTTCAGAGGGGAGGGGATTTTTTGTAGTGACAGCTGAAACCCCTTTAGGGCCCTGGGAAATAGTTTCTGGATCAGCAGAGTGGGCCTTGTAAAGGAAAAGATGTGATTCCGGGACCCTGTAGTACCTATCGGGTTTGGCAGGAGCCGGAGGGAGAGTGTCAGGGGTTGTGCTAGATTCAGAGTACACATCATCAATGACATTCAAAACAGGGGGAATAGCCAAAGGTCTATGCTGAGGCAAATGCAAGAAGGTCCTTAATCTCTTCCTGGAATCAAGAGAATTCCTGGCCCTGCCATTGGAAATGCTCCCTCATAGTGTGCAGAGTTTCCCCAAAAGACAGTTCTTCAGGAGGGGAGGTCGAAGGGATAGATTCCTCTGCATCTGAATCCTCGTAGGCCGAAAAAGCCTCCTCCTGGTAGTCCGAGAGAGCAGAGCCATCAGAGGCCTCATCTGAGGAGAGGGGATCAGAGGGCTCAACCCTGGGCCTTTTTTTCTGTAGGAGGTTGAGAGCCCCTGTCCGGATGAGGCTGAGAGCCCCTAATTAATGAAATAAGGTCCTCTGCTAGACTAAGGATCTGAGAAAGTACAGTTTTGTACCTACCATAAATGTAGATGTCCGAACTGGATAGCATCTGCAGTCATAACAAATGGGTTGTCCTGTCGTCAGGCAGCCCTTCGGTCGGCCGGATTCCAAAGTCCGGGTCCGGCTTCGGCTGATGTCGCACTTCACCCGACGTCATCTCTGCTGGTCTTCGGGTATAAAGGCATCAGCCGACGCCATTTTCCTCAGTGTTTCTTGCCCCAGATGCCAATTGCCCTCTTGGAAAGCTAAATTTTGGATAAATGCCAATGTTTCCAAAATAGTAGAAGGCAAACACAAAAATTAAACATGTATGTACATATATACAAACAAATACACCATAAGAGACTCCCCCCCCAGCTAGCTATTAGGAGGGTAAATACCCTAGGAGTACCGCAGAGGGGAAGGAGGGAGGGTAATCCTGACTGCAGATGCTATCCAGTTCGGACATCTACATTTATGGTAGGTACAAAACTGTACTATGTCCTTCATGGATGCATCTGCAGTCATAACAAATGGGTAGAATACCATAGCCAAACTAGGGAGGAGGAATAATAATTATGGTGTAGTCAGGATCCCTTGCAGAACAGCAGTGGCAAACCCTGCTCGGGATCTAGAATATAGAGGTAAATTATAATGCTTGGCAAATGTATGCACGGAGGTCCAAGTAGCCGCCTCAATAATGTCCTTGGTTGCCACTCCTCTTAAGAAAGCTGTGGTAGTGGCTGTAGCCCTTGTAGAATGAGGTCTTATGTTCTGTGGAATTGGTTTTCCATGGTAGGAGTAACAGAATCTTATGCAATTTCCTATCCATTTGGAGATTGTCTGTTTGGAAATTGCTTTTCCTTCCCTTCCTGTTGCATAGGCTACAAAGAGCTGGTCAGTTTTTCTGTTACCTTTGGTTCTGTCCAGGTAGTAGCGTAACTGTCTATGTACATCCAAGGTATGCATTATTCTTTCACCTCTGTTTTGTGGATTGGGAAAGAAGGTAAGTAGGTGGATTGCCTGGTTTAAAGACACTCTGGATACCACCTTAGGCATAAATGTAGGATTAGTTCTCATGGACACCCTATCTTGATGGAAGATTAGGAAGGGTTGCACTGCCATTAAGGCCTGTAGTTCCGAAACCCTCCTTGCTGAAGTAATAGCCAGTAGGAAAGCAGTTTTCCATGGCAGGTGTTGTAGATCTGCTGTTGCTGCTGGTTCAAACGGAGGGAGTGTCAACTTTTCTAGTACAAAATTCAAGTCCCATGCTGGTAATGGTGGTTTCCTAGGAGGTTTTACATTCTTGATCCCTCTGAGGAACTGCCTGAGTAGAGGATGTGAAAAGACAGGAGGATTAAAGCTGTATTCTGCTGAAATAGCTGATGCATGTATCTTGATGGAGGAATAGGACAGGCCTGTATGTAGAAGCTCTGCCAAGTACTCCAGAATGTTAGCAATATCTATGTTCGACACATCTTTTCCTCTTTCAGTACTCCAAATGACGAACCTTTTCCATTTTCCTGCATAGTTCCTTCTTGTTGAAGGTCTGCGGGCTTCAAGGATAATGTCTTTAACCCTTTGTGAAAGGTCTGGGTTAGTTACTGCTATGTGATGTTCCAGGCAGTCAGTTGCAAGGTTTTAGGTTTGGATGTATGATGTTGTAGTTGTTCTGAGTTAACATCAGAGGCATCAGCGGTATTGACCACATTTTCTCCCGAGACATGCTCCTCAGCAATGGGTACCAGTGTTGTCTTGGCCAGTTTGGAGCTATCAGAATTATCCTTGGACGTTCCTCTTTGATTTTCAGTAGTACCTTGTGCATCAAGGGAAGAGGTGGAAATGCATATGCTGTCAGGCCGTTCCAGCTGAAGGATAGAGAGTCCACCTTCCATGCAAGTGGGTGGAATGTCCTTGTGCAGAATTTTTTGAGCTGGTGGTTTTGTGGGGAAGCGAATAGATCTATTTGTGGCATTCCCCATTTCTTTGTGATGGCCTTGAAGATGTCCGGGTGTAGCATCCATTCGTGAGCATCCGAGGTGGTTCTGCTTAACATGTCTGCTAGGGTGTTCTCTTTTCCCGGTACAAATATTGCCTGTAACTGGATGTTGTAGCTGAGAGCCAGATTCCAAAGGTCCAAAGTCATTCTGCATAGGGGGTAAGAATGAGTGCCTCCCTGTTTGTTGATGTACCACATGACTGTGGTGTTGTCTGTCCTTATCATCAAATGTCCTTCTTTGAGGAATGGTCTGAATTTTAGGATTGCCAGTTTTACTGCCAGCATTTCTTTTTGGTTTATGTGCAGGTGCAGTTGGTCCTGAGTCCACAGCCCTTGTACGCATTTGTCCAGCATGTGTGCCCCCCATCCTAGGTCTGAGGCATCCGTTGTGATGGTTTGGTTTGCTGGAAAGTTGTGGAAGGGTAAGCCTGGGTTTGACTGGCATGCCCGAGCCCACCATAGGAACTCCTGTTTTAAGCATGGGATTAGTGGTATTTCTGTTTCTAAGCTGTGCCTGTGTTGAGACCATAAACTCTTTAGGTACCACTGTAACTTTCTCATATGCAGTCTGGCATGTGGGACCAAGATTATGCATGATGCCATGAAGCCCAAGGCCTGCAGAACTTTTCTTGCTGTTAGTTTGTTCTGCTTTGTTAATGCCAAGAAGTAAAGAGGGAGTTCTTTTTGTTTTTCTGCAGTTAGGAATGCCATCTGTTTTACTGTGTCCAATTCCGCGCCCAAGAAAGTTCTTGTCTGGGATGGTATCAGCCTTGACTTTTGTAAATTGACTGTGTATCCCAGGGCTTGTAGCAAGTAAATGACCCTTTGTAAATCTGTTGTCAGCTTGCTTTTGTTGTCCGCTTGTAACAGGCAGTCGTCCAGGTATGGATACATTTGGATTCCCTGTACTCTGCAGTAGGCGATTACTGATGCCAGGCATTTTGTGAATACTCTGGGCGCAGTAGATAAGCCAAAGGGCAATGCTGAGAATTGATAATGCTCTGATCCTGCAAGAAATCTGAGGTATCTTCTGCAATTTGGTCGAATGGGGACGTGCAGGTATGCCTCCTTGAGATCTAGAGTTACCAGCCAACACTCCTTGCCCAGCATGGGAAGAAGTTGCTGTAGGGTCAGCATTTTGAATTTTGGGACAGTGATGTATGTGTTTAAGATGGACAGATCGAGAATAGGTCTCCAGTTTTTCTCTTTTCTTGGTACTAGGAAGAGTCTGGAGTAGAATCCTTTGCCCTGTTCTGTTATTGGTACCCTTTCCACAGCTCTCATCTTTATTAATTCCGCTATCTGGTGCAGGGCTTCTATTTTTTGATTTGGGGGCAGGTTTGGCATTCCTCTTTTTACTGGTAAAGTGTGGAAGTGAAACCGGTAGCCTTGGTCTATGGTTTGCAAAATCCACTTGTCTTTTGTAATATAGTGCCAATTTTTCAAGAATAAGTCTAACTTTCCGCCTAGTGGTGCTGCTATTTGCTTCCTGGTAGGCGGAGTCAGAGCCAAGTCACTGTGATTGTCCTGTAGCAGTGGCAGTGGTTGTGTCTGTGCCTCGGTTATTGCCTTGCCACTGTCGTCCTCTGTAGGCACCTCCTCTCGATTGATTTCTGCCCCTAGAGCGTCTGTTCCTGCCCCTTTGTGATCTTGTGGAGTCAGGAAAGGACCAATTTTTGGCAGGCCAGTTCCTGCTAAACCTTGGGGGCTGAACCTGTAGGAAATCTTTAACTGTTTGTACAGATTTTGCCTTCTCTTCCATTTTCTTCATTACCTGCTGGGCAGGTTCCCCAAATAGACTGGCCTTGTCCATAGGAGCATCCAATAGCTTAGCTTTAACATGATCCGGTAAGACCTGTTCTTTCAACCATGCATGCCTTCTTATCACTGTGCCAGTCATGGCTGATCTAAATGAAGCCTCCAGTGCATCATAGCCACATTTTAAAGAATGGTTACTAACCTGTTGGATGTTATTCACCATTTCTAATACATATTTCTTATCTAAAGATTCATCAGAGGACAGCTTTTTAATTAACTGATCGAGCATAAACTCTTGGTATTGGATCATGTGAAACTGACAGTTTAAAGCTCTAGCTGAGAGAGTAGCAGAGGTGTAGACTTTTTTCCCCATCTCTCTAAGGACCTGGATTCCCTTTCAGAGGGAATAGGGTTTTTTGCTGTGGTCGAGGCTACTGCCTTAGGCCCCTGGGATATAGTTTTGGGGTCTGCAAGTGGGGCCTTGTATAGGTGGTGATGAGTGTCTGGCACCCTGTAAAATCTATCTGGTTTGGCAGGGGCTGGAGGTAAAGAATCAGGTGCAGTGCAGACATCATTAAATGCATCGTCCACAACAGATAGGACAGGTGGTATAGCTAAGGGCCTATGTTGTGGTAAGTGCAGAAAAGTCCTAAGCCTTTTTCTTGAATCTGAGAAATCTTGTCCCTGCCATTGGAATTGTTCTCTCATGGCATGTAAGGTTTCCCCAAAGGAGAATTCCTCTGGTGGAGAGGCAGCTGGAATGGATTCTTCAGCATCTGAATCTTCATAATTGGAAAAAGGAGCCTCTGGCTGGTCTGTAATGTGTGAGTCATCCGCAGAATCATCAGAGGACACAGGCTCGGGGGGGCTCTGCTCTAGGTCTCTTTTCTGGGGGCTGAGAGGCCCTGTCTGGGTGAGATTGGGATCCCCTAATTAAGGATATTAAATCTTCTGCCAGAGTAAGCATTTGTGAACTAGAAGTGGGCCTGAGTGAGGGTGGTTTAACAGGCACTGATTTAGCTGATTTGGCTGCTTTAGCCCTGGCAAAGGCCTTAATAGACATGGCTGCAGGAGGCCTAGCAGCACCACGTGCTGGGGTAGAGATAGCCAAAGGGATGGTGTCTGATAGATCAGTAGGAGACACAGTTGTAGGCAAAATTTCTGAGGCTGTTTCAGGTAAGGTAGCAGGAGCCTCAGTAGTAGTCATGGATTCGGCTGAAGATTGACCAGTTTTCTCGGTTTCGGACGAAACCGAGACACTCGCGGCTTGCTTAACCGTGGTTTCGGCCGAAACCGCGGACCGCGAGTGTCGGTCTTTTTCTTTGCGTTTTTTAACAATTTGGGTAGTCGGAGGATCCGACGGCATAATGTACGCAAAATCTGAGCCGAAAAACTGTTCAGCAAACTCCGACCGACGCCTAAGCGTTTCGCCGGTTGAAGGAAGCACAGGCCGAACAGGCTGCTACGTCGTGGTCTGGGCCTAAGCAAGGCAAACAGTAAGAGTGGAAATCTTTATGAGGTATTTGTTTCCCACAAGTTAAACAGTTATTGACTTTTTCTGACATCGGCTGAGGCAGAAAGAGTCCCCAACGGGGTACTTAGCTTTTTAGAAGTCTTCGAAGTAGTATTCGGTAGTAGTAATCTCTGGATCTGACCGACCGGCACTTGCGAACAGCTTCTGCTTCGGGCGCCACGCGGCAAGAAAGACTGAGGAAAATGGCGTCGGCTGATTGATGCCTTTATACCCGAAGACCAGCAGAGATGACGTCGGGTGAAGTGCGACATCAGCCGAAGCCGGACCCGGACTTTGGAATCCGGCCGACCGAAGGGCTGCCTGACGACAGGACAACCCATTTGTTATGACTGCAGATGCATCCATGAAGGACATCCTGTAGTGGGTCCCTGAGGAATAACCCTGGGAGGCATAGATTTTGAGTGTTTAGCAGCTTTAGCCCTAGAGAATGCCTTAATAGACATGGATGCAGGAGGCCTGGCTGCACCACGTGCTGGTGTCGTTTTGTCTAAGGGAATGGTGTCAGAAGGTTCCTGGACACCAGATTCCAATGGAGATTCAACAACCGATACAGTAGTGGCCTCCGGGGCCGAGGTTGTCGGTTGTACGGTTTCAGTGGACGGTAGTACCAAGGACTCGGTTTCAGCCGAGACCGAGACACTCGTGGTATGCCTGGCCGTGGTTTCAGCCGAAACCGCGGACCGCATGTGTCGGTCCTTATCCTTCCGTTTCTTTATTAAATGTGAAGTCGGAGTCTTCGACGGCATTTTGTAAGTAAAACTAGCCCCAAACAATTCCTCTGCAAACTCCGACCGACGTCTTAGAGTGCATCGGTTGAAGGAAGCACAGGCAGAACAGGCCGAGATGTCGTGGTCTGGGCCTAGGCAAGGTAGGCAGTAAGAGTAGAAATCCTTATGAGGTATTTGTTTCCCACAAGTTAAGCAATTATTAATTTTATCTGACATTGGCTGAGGCAAGAAAGAGTCCCCAACAGGGTACTTAGCTTTTGAAGTCTTCGGTTTAGCTGAATTACAGGAGCTGGCCGACCGGCACTTGCAAACTGCTTCTGCTTCGGGCACCACGCGGCAAGAAAGACTGAGGAAGATGGCGTCGGCTAATGCTTTTATACCCCAGGTGCTCTGACGTCGGGGAAGGGGCGACATCAGCCGACGCCAGACCCAGACTTTGGAATCCGGCCGACCTCAGGCTGCCTGAGGCAGGACAACCCATATGTGATGACTGCAGATGCATCCTTGAAGGACATCTGTTGCCTATGCATCCAAAACTCTTACCCAAACTGAGAAGCAAATTGAGAAGGAACTTTTGGCAATTGTGTTCGCATGTTCAAGTTCCATGATTATATTTATGGCCGAACTATCCAAATCCAAACTGATCATCAACCTTTACTCACTATTTTAAAGAAGCCTATGCATTCTGCTACAGCAAAACTACAAAGAATGATGCTCAGATTATAAAAGTATAACTTCAAAATGGTCTATATGAAGTGCTTTCTTCTTGTTCAGTATGTAACAGTACAAAGCCGCATTTGCAAAAAGAGCCACTTCACCTAAGCCAGATTCCTGAACTACCTTGGTCAACAGTAGCCACTGACATAAGTGGAACAATCAGCATTACTTAGTGTTGGTAGACCCTTACTTGAACTGGTTTGAAATCGATTTGCTACCTAACCTAATGTCCAGTGCTATTACTAAGATGAAACTTCATTTCTCAGTCCATGGTAGTCCAAAAGTTATTTCTGACAATGGTAGCCAGTTTAACAGTCAGTTGTTTCAGAGATTTGCTAGTGTGAGACTAGCAGTCAGGAATACCCACAGTCAAATAGCCTTGCTGAACATACAGTACAGAGTGCAAAGCAGTTACTAGAGTGGTCGAAGCGTGAGAATACCGATATCTTCTTGAATTTACTTAATCTCAGAAAAATACCCTGTGACCACCTACTTGGCTCCCCTGCTCAGAGACTTCTATCTAGGCAAGCCAGAACAATCTTACCTATCAGTTCTAGTTTGTTGGTGCCTAATGCTAAAAACAAAAAAGCAATCAAAGCCCATCTTTTTAAAAAGAGTTCTTTTCAGAAGTCCAGCTATGATAAAATGAGCAGACTTCTTCATCAGCTGAAAGAAGGAGAAACAATGAGGATACAAAAGGCTTTGATCGAACTGGACAAGTGAGAGGTATATGTGTCAAGCCAAGATCCTACTTAGTGGAATCTGAGGGTATAGAATAAAGGCGAAAACCGCAGGCATCTTATTCCTGTGTCAGAAATTATATTACAGTATCGTACCTGTGATACAGACTCTAGACCTCAGAGCACAATGTTCATACCAAAAAACATGCCTTAGAGTATCAATTCCCGTTTCTGATGATGCCCCAGTTGTCCCGAAAATTTAACATTCCTTGAAGAAAGTCCCCATTACTAGATCCAATTCTTTTATGTTACACAATTAGCTCGTACTTTTAGACACAGTGTAAAATACACAGCAACCTGGACATGATTGTTTTGTGTGCGTCTGATTTTGCACGACTGCATGTCAAAGAATTAGTTTTGTATAACTGCATGTCAAAAGACCATTTCTGTATAACTGCATGTCAATGAATACTGTCATTTGATGTGTGACCTATTTCTGAACACAGCTTGTGTTATACGTTCAAGAAGCACTTCCAGATATAGGCATGTGCATATAAATAGTGAGCACATGCAGGCAGCAGTGCCATTTTGAGAGAATAGCCAGACTGTTAACATGTATGAGTGTGTTAAGTCAGTCTGTTTATAAGTTTAAATTACAAAGCCTCATTCCTGATGCGTCTGTGTGCAATAAAGCTGCTTGAACTGAACCCACAACTGTTCGCCTGTTTTATCCTGACTGCACAAGTGACACCCATTGTCTCAGACTGAGTTTGCTGCCTAATCTCCCACTAGTGTAATTGAGAGAGAAAGGATAGATGGAAATAAACACAGAACTCAAACCTGAGACAGTGGGTTCCAAACAAAGTCCAACAGGTTCTTCTAGAAGGTTGGGGACAGATGGGAGGGAAGGTGAGGAAGAATGAAAATGTACAATGCACATGCCTAGTTATGGTGAGTGCATAACTTTTACATCTGATGTTGCCCTTTTCATTCTTCCTCACTAATGGGACAGAGTCCCAGTGACACAGACCTTGGGTGGCTCTCATGGAAGGATATTCTGGAGCACTGCCAAACCAAAGGAGGCTGTATTTTTAGATATGATGTCGAACTTGTAATGTGAAACAAAGGTATGAGCCTTGGACCATGTGGCTACTGCACAAATGTCAAAAGAGGTCCTTGACCAAAAGGCCAAAGAAGTAGCCTAAGATTGAGCTGAATGAGCTCAGGGAGGTCTTGGTAAACCTAAACCTTTATGACAGTAAATCAATGAAATGAAGTCTGTAATCCAATTAGCTAAGATAATTTTAGAGACCGATTGACCCAGGTAATTTGAGGAAAAGGATATGAAAAGCTGATCTGACTTTCTAAACTGTTTTGTTCTGTTAAGATAAAAATGTAGCTGTCTGTGCACAACAAAGCATGTACTCTCCCTTATTACAGAAATTTGGAAAAAAGACTGGTAAATTAATGGATTGGTTGATGTTATTTTATGAAGCCACTTTAGGTACAAAGGAAGGGTTAAATCCAGACAGAAATAAGAAGTTATGTACCTACCATAACGTTCCATGTTAGTTGTCTTCTCTCGCCTTCTTTCTTGCTTGATGGGTTCGGAGCCGATCCCTCGGCTCCGACTCGGCACTTGCTAAGCTCGAGAGTCACTTTTACCAGCTCGAGGCAGCCCCATATCCCATGATGCAAGGCGGTAAGTACCCAGATCTCGTTTGATGACAAAGGGCCATAGCACCAAGCATAAAATACTTCCCAAAGGAAGAAGAAAACTACAGATGGAAGAAGGACCAGGTCTGAATGGCCTTCAGCATAACAGTTTCTTATAACAAGGTCTGTCCAGGCCAGGGGGAAGGAGGGAGGGTCAAGAAAGAAGGCGAGAAGACAACTAACATGGAACGTTATGGTAGGTACATAACTTCTTAATGTTAAGTTGTCAATCTCGCCTTCATTCTTGCTTGATGGGACCGCGTCCCTAGCACCTCTATCCTGGGTGGCTCAATGGAACAAACTCTTGAGGACTGTAGAGCCAAAACTGGCTCTGTCCCTGGAGGCCAAGTCCAATTTGTAATGGGAAACAAAAGTGTGAGGAGTGGCCCAAGTGGCGCTGCACAAATAGTGTCTAAAGGAAGTCTAGCTTGAAAAGCTGTAGAAGTAGCTAAGCTCCTAGTTGAATGTGCTTTAGGTTTTGAGCACAGCTGTTTTCCCCTGAGCAGATAAATTTCAGAGATGACCAAGAAAGCCATCTAGACAAAGTCACTTTAGAAACAGGAAGGCCTTTTCATTATCCGCATAGGAAACAAAAAGTTGATCAGATTTTCTAAATTTTTGTGTTGTGTCCAAATAATATCTAAGTTGGCGGTGGACATCAAGATAATGTAGCTTTTGTTCAGCTCTATCTGAATAGTTAGGAAAAATACAGGAGATCAATGGATTGATTCAAATTGTTCTTTGAAGCGACCTTAGGCAAAAGGTTGGGTTAGTTCTCAAAGATACTCTGTCTTTGTGAAAAACCAAATAGGGGTCGAACCGAAGAGCATGAAGTTCAGACACCCTCCTGGCCGATGTAATAGCCACTAGGAATAAAGTTTTCCAAGAAAGATATTTCAGGGAACAAGAAGCAGCTGGCTCGAACGGGGGAAGAATTAAGGATGTCAGCACTAAATTTAGATCCCACTGAGGAGGAGGATTCCTGATTGGAGGTTTTAGTAGGAAAATTCCTTTCAAGAAGGCCCTGCAGAGCCTATGGGACATAATATTATGATCTGCTATCCCGACATGAAAATTGGAAATAGCAGCCAATTGAACTCTGACTGTGGAAGAAGAGGAGCCTGCATGAAAAATCTCTGCTAAGAAGTCCAGGACTGCCTGAACAGGGGCAGTAAAAGGATCAATATTCTTGGCCTTAGCCCAATAAGAGAAACGTTTCCATTTGCTTGTATAAATCCTCCTGGTAGAGGATTTTAGCGAAGTTACTATGATGTCTCTAACTGGGTTAGAGATCAAAGGAAGCCTGGCTAAGGAAGGAAGTGGAGCAACCATGCTGTGAGGTTGAGAGAAGGGATTGACCGGTGCAGTTGACCCGATTGGTGAATCAGAAGATCTGGCACTGGGTCCAGATGCCACGGCTGCACCAAAAGGTGATGATGGAGGAACGGGAACCAAACTTGTCGAGGCCAGTAAGGGGCAATGAGAATCAATTTGGCTCTCAAAACAGTAGCTTTCTGGATAACCTGAGGGATCAGAGGAAATGGAGGGAAGGCATAAAGAAGTCCCTGGGGCCAATCCTGGGTCAGAGCGTCTCTGGGGGGATGGCCTGATAGAGGGAAGAGGCTGAAGAAGTCTGGACATTTGCTGTTTTGGGGAGTAGCACAAAGATCGCAACATGGACGACCCCATTCCAGAAAAATCTCTTCCGCTATAGATTGCTTGAGAGACCACTCGTGAGGCATGAGAATAGCTCTGCTCAATCTGTCCGCTACAATGTTGGTTTTCCCAGGGATATGCGTTGCTACCAGAAACCGATGAGAGGAGATCGCCCATTGCCATAGTCTGAGCGCTTCTCGACACAAGGGGTAGGACTTGGTTCCGCCCTGTTTGTTGATATACCAAACTACAGACATGTTGTCTGTGTGGACTGCAATTGTCCCTACGGGAAGAAAGTCGTTGAGGGCTTGCAACGTTAAAAGCACTGCTCTCATCTCCAGGACATTTATGTGCAGATGGTACTCGAACGGCTGCCACGTCCCATGAACCATCCTGCCCTGATAATGACCCCCCCACCCGATCAGGGAGGCATCCGTGGTGACAGTGGCTATCGGGGATGGGGGTACAAAGTACCTGCCTTGGTGACCCTGAGGAGATGTGATCCACCAAGCAAGATGCTCTTTGCATGTCTGTGTCACCAGAATCTGGTGACGCATTGGAAGTTGCTGGTACGACCATTGTGTGAACAGCATCCACTGAAGAAGGCGCATGTAGAATCGAGCCAGGGGAAGAAGAGTAATGGCCGCAGCCATGAGACCTAATACCCTTAGAACCATTCTGGCCTGTACTTTCTTGTTGGCCAGAATGATCCTGACATGACTCTGAATGTCTGAAACTCTTTGATCTGTAAGGGTAGCTGACATCCGAACAGTGTTTAAGTTTGCGCCTATGAAGGTAATAGACTGGCAGGGCGATAAGGATGACTTTTCGAAGTTGATTGAGATGCCCAAATGAGAACAAAGGTTTATTGTGTAATCCCTGGCTTGTATAAGCTGATGCCTGGTGGTGGCTGACAGGAGTCAGTTGTCGAGATACGGAAACACCTGGAATCCTTGACGTCTCAGGTGAGCCGTGACCACTGCCATGCATTTGGTGAACACTCTGGGGGCTGTAGTGAGACCAAAGGGCAGGGCTCTGAACTGGAAATGACTGGACCCCAGCCGAAAGCGGAGAAATCTCCTGGAGCGTCTGTGAATCTTGATGTGATAGTACGCATCCTGAAGATCTATTGAGCACATCCAGTTGTCCTTCTGTAAGAAGGGCAGAATTGACTGAAGAGTGACCATTCGGAATCTTGTCTTCTTGACAGACTTGTTGAGTCTGCTGAGATCCAATATTGGTCTCCAGTCTCCGTCTTTTGGGGACCAAAAGAACCTTGAGTAGATTCCGGCTCTGAATGGTCTGTTGTAACTGGCTGAATGGCTCTTTTTGCAGTAGTTTTGAGACTTCTAACTCTGCAATTTCCCTTAGACCGGTGGTACATCTGGAAGGGAACTTGAGGGAAAGGGACTTTCCTCGAAAGGAATTATGTAACCCTTGGATATGATCGACTGTACCCATGTGTCTTGAGTGAGGGAATGCCAGGCTTCTGGGTACAGTGATAATCTTCCCCCGACTGCCTCCAAGGAGGGACAGCCGGGCAACATCTCAGGGATGCTGAAAGGGCTTGTCAGAGAGAGGCTCTCTGTTTCCCTGGTTTTGGACCCCTCTGCCTCTAGAGCGGCGTCTGTTGTTGTTACCCCTCTGCCTCTAGGGGTAAACTGACCACGTGAATCGCGTGACTCCTTGGGATTTACGGAACCACATCTTCCCACCTTTCTGTCCTTTGGGATAAGGTCTAGAAGGGGTGGAAAACGGACTCCTACAGCAGAAAGAGTCTTGCCGTCCTGTTTGCACCTGGTCAAGGTTTCTTCACCTGAGGGCCAAACAAAGCTGACCCATCAAAGGGAGAATTTGTGAAGGACGCCTTAAAGGGATCCATAAAATCACATAGCCGCATCCAGGCTTGGCGCCTAAGAGCCACACCTGTACCTGCGGCTCTACTAGCTCCATCAGCAGCATAAGATATTAGCCGCATGGAGGAGTTTGCAATGGAATTGAGGGTTCCTAGCTGCGAAGCAATTTTTTCTTGAGCCCCTGCAGCTGTAGGATCCTGAACTACTTCACCCAGCTCCTTAAGGATATCCCTCTGGAGTCTGGTGAAGTGACATAGGTAATTCAGCGACGCAGCAAAGGTCGCTGAGGAAAACATCCGCTTACCGTACCTATCCATGGTCCTAGAGTCCTTATTAGGAGGACGGACGGGTACGGAAGGATCTGCAAGTTCCTTTTTGGTGGCCGCAGCCACCACCATGGCATCAGCGGGACACCCTTAGTGAGGAATTGCTTGTCACAGGGCAGTGATAAATTTTGAAGGCCTCCTAGGGACTGGCTCTACAGAGTCAGGAGCTGCCCACGCCTGCAATAACCTGCATAAGGGGGTCGAAGGCGGAGACACCCAGGAGGTGGAGGGCCGAGATCCAAACGCCTCTAGGTATACTGACTCATCCTCAGAGGGATTGTTGGTGGGCCAGTTTCCCTCTGTTTAAGGAGTTCTAGGATGTCTGAGAAGGAGACATCCTCAGAGGGGATCTAGGGGATCCCTCTGCCTCATCAAAGTCAGTATCCTGAGTGACAGACTCGGGGAAGTCTACATGTTTCCTCTTACAAGTCCTCTTCCTAGGAGGATCTCCCGAAACATCAGGAGAATCCTCGGAAGAGGGGGAAATTCCCAATGGGGAAACCTGAGGCGGAGGATCTCTGGGTCCTGTAGCAAGAGAAGTGGCAGAGATGTCAACAGGTACTATAGAGGGAGGAGCTACGGGAACAGACTGCTGACTGATACCAGTGGCCAGCACACTCTTCATCACCTCGAATGCCCCCCTCCCAGGCAGGTCCGAGAGAACCCGTTCCGAAGAGCTAGGAACTCCAGGGACCACCGAAAGGGAAGTCTCCGAGGCAGATGTCGGAGCCGAGCTCACCAAGGCCGAGGCTCCAAGGGGAAGAGCGGGTTCGGACAAGGGTCCGATGCCACTCACCCCCTCGGAGGAGACCATGGAAGCCCGACCACCGAATCCCTCTAAGGAAGGTCTCGAAGAGGAGATAAGAGTAGAGGCTGAAGGAACAGAAGGGGGTATCCGTCCTCCAGCCGTAGCAGTAACCCTTCCCGAAGACTCCAACTCCAAGCTCTGGGGTAGAGTTGAAGGAGGAACTGTAACGAGGTGTGGACCAACAGTCGTCTGTTGAGACGGACTATGTAACATTTGGGCCAGTACCTGTGACTTAAGTAATCTACTGACCACTCTCTCTAGGTCATGATCTGACAGTCTGGATGACCTTGAAGATCGGCTCCGATGGCTCCGTTCCGAAAGAAGAGGTGAAGCCGGAGCCGAAAGTATCGGCTCCAAGGAAGGAGACCTCGACCTCTTCCTGGAATGAGCCATCGGAACCGATACTATAGATCCTGTCGGAGCCGACTTCTGGGAGCCGACAGGAAGCCTCGATGTATCGGCCCCAGCCGGAGCCGATACAGCCACCAAAGTAACGGTGTCGGAGCCGATCGGAGCCGACACCGATGCCTGTGCCACATGGGGGTCGGAACCGATCGGAGCCGACACCGAAGTGGTTGATGCAGATTCGGCACCGATAGCCATCGGTGCCAAGGCTTGTTAAGCCAGGATCGGCTCCAGCCGAGCCGATCTCGACTGAACGAAGTCGGAGCCGAGGCCGCAGGCTTAGACACAGAAGCCTGGGCCTTGGAAGATTTAGCTGATTTAGATGGAGCCGACTTAGCCGGAGAGCCCTCCGGCAAGAAGGCCCCTAAGGATCAGCTTGTTGCGTCTTTCCTGCAGGACTCTCTGGCTGAAGGAATGACAAATAGCACAGGAGTCCTGCAGGTGAAGAGGCCCCAGGCAATACAGGCAAGAAGTGTGACCGTCTGTCAGAGACATCTTCTGACAGCACGAGTCACACTTCTTAAAACCTGAGACCCTCTCCTTTGACATGGTGCTTTACAAAAACACACACACACACCAGTCAAAAAATTAACTTAAATAAAATACCAAAAGGTATTCCTATAAACAAACACACACACCCTAACAGGGAGGGGATGGGATGGGTAAAGTTTGACTAAAAAAAATTAGAAGAGACAGGGATTTTCTGTCACAAAATGTAAATAATTAACTAATAACTAATAATTAAGGTTTTTTTAAGAAAAAAGGGGCTTAAATATCCAAAAAGTGAATCACTTACCAGGAGCTGGTAAAAGGAGGACCTCATAAGCGAAGCGGCAAACGAGATCTGGGTACTTACCGCCTTGCATCATGGGATATGGGGCTGCCTCGAGCTGGTAAAAGTGACTCTCGAGCTTAGCAAGTGCCGAGTCGGAGCAGAGGGATCGGCTCCGAACCCATCAAGCAAGAATGAAGGCGAGATTGACAACTTAACATCCCTGTTTTTATGAAAAACAATGTAAGGGGGTTTGCTGACAGCCTGGAGTTCAGAAATTCTTTTTTGCTGAAGTTATGGCTTCCAAGAAGACTGGTTTCCATAACAGAAATTTTAGATCACATTTGACTGATGGTTCAAAGGGTTTCTAAGTTGAATCCTGAAGAAACAGTAAGATCCCAAGGTGGTGAAGGATCCCTTATCAGGGGTCTGAGAAGAAAAATGCCCTCCCTAAATGTTTTACATAATCTGAAAGAAGCCAGGGAGAAAAATGTATTTCCTGAATGGAAATTTGAAATTGCTGCCAAATGAAGTTTAATTGTAGGAAAACTGTCCCCTTCATTAAAAAAGGGTTGTAAAATAAAGAATAGCAGAAGTTGGAACTGAAAAGGGTCAATGCTGTGGTCAGAAGGCCAACTAGAAAACCTTTTCCACTTGCTCCAATAAACTTTCTTGGTGAAAGCTTTTTAGGAAGACAAACTAATATTGTGAACTGGGAAGTGAGCCTGGGCTTTCTAACTATTACTGGAACTGCAGAAACTGTGCAGTTTATTTTGGAGTGTGAAGGTTGGGATGCTAAATCCCCGATGGGCGAGATAGGAGACCATGAAGAGGCTCCAGTATCCATAGAGGATAATGAAGATGAGACTGTAGGAAGGGGAACCAAATCTGCCAAGGCCAGTAGGGGCAATAAGGATTACTGAGCTCTTCAACCTGCTTGCTTTCTCTAAGAATTTTGGAATCAGTGGGAGAGGATGTTAATCATAAAGGAGACCCAAGGACCAAGCGTGAAGCAGGGCATCTTTCGGTGTCTCTCTCTGAGGGAGAATCAAAGTAAAGTACTTGTTGCACTTGTTGACAGGGGTGGCAAATAGGTCACAGTAAGGTCGGCCCCAACACATGAAGATCATATTAGCTACTGACTGATTGACAGACCACTCATGAGGCATCAGAATAGATCTGCTTAGTTCGTCTGCCAGAACGCTGGATTTCCTTGGGATATGCATCGCAATTAGAAAGAAGTCTGAAGAGATCATCCATTCTCAAACTCTCATGGCCTCTCTGCACAGTGGATACGATATAGTTCCTCTTTGTTTGTTGATGTACCCTACTGCTAACATGTTGTCCATCTGAATTGCAATATTCCCCAAGGGAGAAATTCTTGAAATGCATGCAACACTAAAAGGACTGCTCTCATCTGTAGGACATTGATATGCAATTTGTTCTCTTGGAGGGGAGGACCACATGTCTTTGACCATTGTTCCCAAGAAATTCCCCATCCCAGTTGGGAAGCATTCATGGTCACTGTGGCAATTGGATTCCGAAGAACAAAGGGTCTGCCCAGAAAAGGATCGTGGGACTGAATCCAGCAATGAATATGACTCTTACAAATCGGGGTGAGTTTTATTTGAAATGATAGGGGCTGATTCACAATGGACTACTGTATAACTAAGGTCCATTGGAGAATTCACACAAAGAAGTGTGATAAGAGAAGCAGCACTATTCCAGCTGACACAGACCCCAGTACCTGAAGCAATAACTTTGTTCAGGAGAAGGATGAGAGAACTTATCCTGTACCTGATGTCATAAAGAAGCAATGCGATGTAAAGGTAAAGATGCCACCTGAGTCACAGTGTTCAAAAGCATTCCAGTGGCAAGATTGATTGAAATGCCCAAGTCACTGCAAATCTGGAGCAAATATTCCATGTTTTGTTGAAGTTGATGCCTGGAGTGTGCGGTGAAAAGCCAGTCGTCTATATATAGAAACACCCGGAGTCCTTTGAGCTTCAAGTGAGGTGCCACTACTGCCATGCATTTGGTAAGCACCCTTGTACCTGTGGTGAGTCCAAAGGGCAGAGGGGTCTGAATTTGTAATGATCGGCTTCCAGGTGAAAGCAAAGATGCCTTCTGGATCATATGTCTATTTTTATATGATACTACACGTCCTGAAGGTCTATAGAGCACATCCAATCATCCTTGTTCAAACAACAGTACGATGGACTGAACCATGACCATTCAGCACTTTGCCTTCTTCATATACTGGTTCAAACTGCTTAAATTCAAAATGGGTCTGACGTCCCCCGTTTTCTTTGGCACTAAAAAGAAGCATGGGTAAGTTCCAAATCCTCTCTGGTAGGGTGAAATATTCTGGATGACTCTTTTTCTAGCAGCTTTTGTATTTCTTGTGCTGCTTCCTTCCTCTGACGGGGTGGAACATTGGAAAGTTTCCTCCACCAACAAGGAGGAAGAAGATATGTAGTAACCTGTGGATATTATTCTTAGCACCCATAAATCTGTTGTGATTTTTGTCCTGGCGTCTAAGTGCAAAGAGAATCTATCCCTGACTTTTTCCAAAGCTAGACAGTTGGGCAGTGCTTCAGGAGCACTGAAAGGGCCTATCAATGAAGGATTCTCTAAAGCCCTGGTTCTGCGGGCCTTCTCTGCCTCTAGGGTGGCATCTATCATTAAAATTTCCTCCTCTGTCTCCGGAAGAATCATCCCCACACGAATCCTGGAAAGGTCCCCAAAATTTACGGAACCACATCTTCTTACCACCTCTTTGGTTTCTAGAAAAGGTCAGTTGATTGAGAGAAAATTTGATTCCTACAGCAGACAGTGTTTTTCTATCTTTTTCGCCTCAGGTAAGCGTATCTAATTGACAGCGCAAAGTGCCTTCAAATAGGGCATAAATAACAGATGTCTTAAAGGGCTCTGCAAAGTTACACAGCTGCATCCAGGCAACTCTCCTTATGGCGATACCTGAACCAGCCCCTCGTGAGGTACCTTCAGCTGCATTTCAGATTAACCTCATCGAAGTGTTTGAAATAGACAAAAGAATGGCCAGTTGAGAGAAAGCCGTTTTGAAATGCTCAGTGGACACTGAGAGGTGCCAGGAGGGACAGTAGAGGATGGAACAGAGGGAGATTTTAACAACTGCACCCCGTATTCCCACTGACGATAGAGTCAATCAGAGAGATGGTGCTGTTTTACCACCTTGCAATAGTGTATGTAATTCAACAGGCAATTTCAAAGTATACAACTATTCTACATGTGTTTTGGGTAAACAGTGTTGCAAAGGGTATGGCATTCATACCACATAAAGTAATAGATGTGGCTTCTGTCCTGATGGATTTGAAACTCTGTGTTAGAATGTTAAACTTATTATTTCAAAATTGTAATGGAGCGCTTAACCCCCTACATGTATCTAGTACTTTTAATCCTCCCATCCATCCTGTTATTAAATTCTTCCAGAGCATCCGTGAACTGGATATTCACAACTACTTGGTCAGAGAATTGAAACCAAAATATAAAGGCACCCCAAAGAATAACACAACAACTAAGGCCAAATACAAACTTATTCGCAGTTTCCAGAACAACCAATAAATCAGGATGATGCAACCTGATTAGGCGGGGGGGCTTATTGTTATGGATACGATCGATTACTGCAATAAAATGAAAGAGGTTTTAGATGATGACACTTAGATAAAGTCTTCGATTAATGAACTTAATACTGCTTACAGGAGAATTAGATCCAATATAATGGACTTATTTAGTGATAAACAGATTTCAACTGATGACTATAACTACTTAAATGTAAGCAAACCAATTATACCAACCATTTTTGGGGTTCCTACACTATACAAGAGTATTGAACCACCACCACTTCGGCCAATTGTAAATGCCAGATACAATTTTTAGACATCAAGATCAACGAGTTTGTCATGGCTAAACCACACTTCTGTTATGACTCACCAGATTTTTTGGATAAAATTAATCACATTCCCTACCATGAACCATATGTATTTATTACAATTGATGTAAGAGACTTGTATTTTATCATCCCACATCATGTCGGTCTAGAATGGTTTTGTGAATTTTTAGCTGACAAAGGACTACAGCAAGACATCGTAAACATTTATGAAAAACGTTATAGAATTAGTGCTGAAACATAATTTCAGTGTTTTCGAAAGAGATTTTTTTTTTTTTTTTTTTTTTTTTTTTTACAGACAAAAGGCGCAGCCATAGGTTGAGCACACGGAGGTCTATTTGCCAATGCAGTCATGATACAGTGGGAGAAAAAAATTTCTTTGAGTCTACTTTCTATAGTTCATGCAAATTCTACACCAAGTACCTAGACGATATATTTGTTTTGTGGGATGGAGATGTTGATATAATTTTCCAGTTCCTGGAGTTTATCAACACCACCACAGAATTTCTCCAATTCATCCACCAAGTTCATGATACCCATATAGCATATCTAGATGTTTGGCTCAAAACAGACTATATTAATAAAATTTACTTCTGAAATTTACGAGAAAGAAACCTACTATGACAAATTTTTCTGCTACACAAGTGTGCATCTCTGAGAGCAGTCAAAGGCCAATTTATATGTGCAGCTCGAATGATCACAGATGAGGAAAGGTTTTGGTACAAATGCAACCTGTTAAGGGACATGTTTTCAAAATATGGATATCCACTTACTTTTATTAATAAATTAGTGATCAAGGCCATGAATAAATGTGAAAGGAAGCACTTCGGACCATCCTTGGGGCAACAGTGCAAGATCAAATTAGTCCATCGGTTATGGGTACACAAACATCCACACATATCAGTAACAAGAACGATAATTATTAAAATTCCTTTATTACAGTATTTCATCCAGACGGCTACCATATTAGAAGCATACTTACTAAAAACTGGAATATTTTAACAAATGACAAACACGTTAGAGAACATGGAGGTTTGGCTCCAAGCATTGTTTATAAGAAGGGGCAGAACCTCAAAGCTTTGAGAAGAAATCAGTACAATTAAAGCACTTTGGGATGGCAAATTATGGCTGCTGCCCATACTGTAAGTATATTTTAACTGGTAATTCATTAATGGTGTCCAGTTTAGACCTAAAAAATATTCCAATTGTAATTCTACTAAAGTAATTTACTGTGCTGAATGCCAACACTGTGAAGGGTTTTATGTTGGTAAGACAGAAAGGCATCTATGTGACAGAATTTATGAGCAACTTAGAACTGGCCTGGTATGAACAAACCAAATATCCATCGCCTGCATTTTAAAACTGAAATCTTTAGAAAAGTGACGGCTGCAATATGTCAGTATATTATTTGTATGTCAAAAATCAGAAGCACATGTATAAACAAACTTTAATTTTGTTGTAATTCATGTCAGTTTTCTACCTGCATGGCCCTTAAGTCTTCTAAAAAATCTTCTTTAAATCCTCCCAAAGGAAACACAATATCACTGGGAGCTTGGCATTCATGTGATCTATTTCTCTTCCTTAGAATAAAAAATTGAGTCTATATATACATATATATATATATATATATATATATATATATATATATATATATATATTTTTTTATCTGAAAAAGTTTTCATTAAAAAGACAAAGGCACTTATTTTTTTACTTCCTTTTATCAGCATTTCAATATTAAAGCAACTTTTTTATAGTGAATTATGTCTCCATGTGTACTGTTGTCCACACTTTGAACTACCTTGATTTGCAGTTTGTTCTTTGTGGATCCATCAACTACAGTCAATTTAATGATTGTGCACACCTTGGATGTCAGATTGTGATTAACAAAATTATTCACAGTAAAGTATTCCAAAAGACTTCCTACATACATACACACTAGTCCTTCAAAGACAGAATAATGATGATTTAACTTGAGCAAATCACAACAGGATCATGGATTTCATTCAGACAGTCCATGTACCCAGCAATTGTACCCACAGTGATGACTGATGAGACTTCATATGTCGGTCATAAAAATAATGGCTACAGTTATTAATTTCAGCTTTATTTCATACAAACAATAGCCACAGTAAAAATATTCTAACCTGCTTTAGCGGAATATACATTACTCCCGCAAAGCCACAATAAGAAGTGCTCAACTTCAGCAAACAGCAACAGGCTCAGGCAGCCACTCTGGTGACAATGTACCACATCAGATACACTAAATCAAAAATAATAAATGGCCATCGTAATTTACTTAAACTTCCCTACACATGCATAAATACATCCCTCAATTACAGTCAGTTTACTGACTGTATACACCACAGGGTCTGTGATCAAATGAATAAACACAAATAGTTGCTGCAGTAATATATTTCAGCTTCCAGCAGTCAGAAGCATACTGCCCCCCCCCCACTGCAATCCTACCTGCGCTCATGCAAACACACACACACGCACCCAGACATATATACACAACACACAGATGAGTCCACCAATCATAGCAACTTGCTTGACTCTGCACACCTCATATTGCTGATTTTGATCAAACAAATATATAAATAATGATCAAAGTAATTTACTGCAGACTGCTGCTATTAGATGCAAACAGTGCAGCCCACTGCAATCTTTCTCAAACATGTGCCCCTGCCAAGTACAGCCACTTTATTACATTCACCTCAGGTGCCCAATTTTGACCAACTAAATGAATAAATACATAACCAATAGCCATAGTAATATATATCAACTTGCAGTTGACAGAAGTGTACATTGAAATCCACTGAAATCGTCCCTCCATTCTCTCGTGCTCACACATACACTATTAAAGGAATGAAAAAAAGTTATGTACTCACCATAACGTTCCATGTTTGATGTCCATAATTTCGGCTTCATTCTTGATGGTTGGGTTCGGAACCAAGTATCGGTTCCAACTTGGCCTAATACTAAATCTCGAGAGCTTCCACTGGCTCGAGGCTACACCCTATCCCATGATGCCTGGCAAGAGCTCCCCAGATCTTGTTTGCAAATACCAGAGTATAATTTATCAAAAACATAAGGTAGTCATACTATTCCTTAGCCCATGCGTCATGAAACGAGAAGAGAATCAGAAAACTCATGACCAATTCCAGAAACTTTCCTCTTGATCCGCCAGGTAAGGGGAAGGAGGGTAGGATGAAAGAATGAAGGCAAGATTATGGACAACAAACATGGAACATTATGGTGAGTACATAACTTCTTTATGTTATGTTGTCCCATCTCGCTTTCATTCTTGATGGCTGGGATAGCGTCCCCAGCACCTTCTTTCTCAGGTGGCTCAAGGGAATAAACTCTTCAGAACAGTGGAACCAAAGGAAGCCCTGTTCCGGGAGGCTACGTCTACTCTGTAATGAGTGATAAAGGTATGAGGATTAACCCATGTGAATGCAGCACAGACTGAATCCAGTGGAAGTCTGGCCTGAAAGGCGATGGAGGTCGACATAGTTCTAGTCAAATGGTCTCGAATTCTCCCTGGTAGTTGCTTTTGCTGAGAGGTATATACATAAGAAATGGTATCTGCAAACCATTTAGATAAAGTGACCCTTGAAACTAGAGCTCCTTTCTTGTTATCCAAGAAGGAAACAAATAATTGATCGGATTTTCTAAACTCCTTTGTCCTATGTAAATAGAAACATAACCGTCTATGGACATCCAATTGGTGGAGCTTGTACTCTGGCCTTGTTGCTATAGTTGGGGAAAAAAGACAGGCAAATCAATAGACTGATTTAAGTTGGTCTCAGAGCACACTTCGGGCAGAAAGGAAGGATTTGTTCTCAGAGAGACTCTTTCTTTGTGAAAAACCAAATAGGGAGGACGAATAGATATGGTTTGATGTTCTGAAACCCTCCTGGCCGAAGTAATGGCTGTTAAGAAAATTGTCTTCCATGTTAGAAATTTTTGTGGGCAAGATGAAGCTGGTTCAAATGGAGGGAGAATTAACTTAGCAAGTACCAAATATAGATACCAAGGAGGTGGCGTCTCTCTTATTGAGAGTCTTAATAGGAATGCACCCCTCAGAAAAGCTTTGCATAATCTGTGAGACATAATATTGGATCCCTTGTCTCTTATGTGGAAGTCTGAATGGCAGCAAGTTGTACTCATACAGTGGTGGCAGCTGCACCTTGATTGAAAATTTCTGTTAAAAATTAAAGAATTTAAGAAATAGGGACTGTAAAGGGATCTAGATTATACTTGGCAGCCCAGCAAGAAAACCTTTTCCATTTGCTAGCATACAATTTTCGAGTTGTGATCTTGTGAGACGAAACCAGAATGTGTCGCACCGCAGGGGAAATGTTTGGAAACCTGGCTAAGATGGGAAGTGCAGTAACCAAGCTGTCAGCTTGAGAGTCTGCAATCCGTCTCCGCTATGTTGAACCAGACTAAAAGTGAAACTGGACTCGAACAAGGAAAACATTGATGTAAAATTGATTTATTCAGCTGAAAAATGACAAACATAGATCGCATAAGGTGAATGGTTAAGCACTTTCATCTGCTAGATGCAGACTTCCTCAGAACACTATGCGAACAAATCAAAACCAATTTAAAAACTTTTTGGCGCCACTTTTTTGAAAAAAAAAAACACTCAGCTCAAATAAGTGGAATTAATTTAAAGCGCCAGTACAAATATCTTAAATGCCATTCATACATATCTAATATCTTCATATTTCACCAATAAAAAAGTTTAAAAAATAATAAACATCTAAAAAACATATGTACTATGGCTAGAAATAATATAATAACCTGCAATGTGATTCCATCTATGAAGATGTCAAAACCTGTCTACAATACATACTTTAAACAATATAATACAGTGTATAAAAACAACTAATAAAAAAACATTTTTTACATACACTTAAACATCCTGACAACCACCCTCATCACTAGTAACAATAAAAATATAAACTAATCTATAACTGCAAGAAAGGTTTAATGGAAATAAAATCATTAATGCCAGGATTTTTTGTGGCATCAGTCAAAATTTGCCATGCACTCTCCCTTTTGCCTAGGAGTGCTTTGTAATTACCCCCCCATGGGGAAATATTCACTTAATCTATTATGGCAAATATAAAACTATGTGTCTCTCTGTTCTTGCTAATGTGTCTATACAGAGCATTCTTCATATCTTTAACCTTAATCCTGTACAAATGCTCATATATCCACTTCCTAAACTGCCTTTCAGTTTTTCCTATGTAAAAGGCCGTACAGGATGTACATTTGGCTAGATATACTATATTTCTACTGTTACAATTTCCTTTTCTAAACTTAACATGTTTTATTAATGTCATCCAATTTACATCCACTAACTCCATTAATGGCAAAACACTGTCTACAGAATCCACATTTTCTAGTATGAGTGCTCGAATTTTTACCACCTGTGTTCATTGTCATTCTCTCCATTAACTTCTTAATATTCGTACCCATTTTGTATACAAAACATGGTCTTTCTCCTACCTCCTTTTTTACTTCTTTATCAACTATCAGAGTATTCCAATGTTTATGTACAATATTTTTAATCTCATTCACGATGGGGAATATGTCAAAACACACAAACTATTAAATTCAAAATTGGAATTTAATAGAGTGTGTGTTTTGACATATTCCCCTCATGTGAGGGTACGAAGATACATGCTTGGACTTCTTAGCTGGCTCAGACACCAGAGCCGAGGAAGAAGATTTTTTGGAAGACTTTTCAGAAGAGGGAGACTGAGATGATTTTGATGGTTGATTCCCTTCTACTGCCACATCAAAAGGACCTTTAAGCAGACCCCTCACAATAAGTTTGTTCCTGCAGGACCCCGGAAATTATCAGATCGAGCAGGAGTCCTATAGATGAAAGTAGACACAGCTTGTGTGCCCGTCGGTCGGAGACATCTTCTGTGTGCACAAGCCACATTTTTTGAAGAGAGATTGTTTGGCTTGTTCACCAAAATCTTTAGACCTTTTTTTTAGCAGTAATAAAAAGTAAATACTGTCACCCCACTAACACAACTACAGACACAACAAAAGAAACTTAACTCTAAACAACAAGTTTTCTACTTTTTTTTTTTTTTTTTTTTTTTTAAGAATAGCTAGAGAAGAAAGTCTCTAACAAACGACGATCTCCTCTAGCCAGTGGAGATGTCTCTAACTAAAATGATGACCCTCAGCGAAAAGGGACTGCAAAAAAAGGGAAGGGGGGCCCTCTAAGTTAAACGGGCTAACACAACAAGGACAAACAATGAACCCTCTAAAACGGGTTCCCTGAGGATAAAATAAGAAGTTATGTACCTACCATAACGTTCCATGTTAGTTGTCTTCTCTCGCCTTCTTTCTTGCTTGATGGGTTCGGAGCCGATCCCTCGGCTCCGACTCGGCACTTGCTAAGCTCGAGAGTCACTTTTACCAGCTCGAGGCAGCCCCATATCCCATGATGCAAGGCGGTAAGTACCCAGATCTCGTTTGCTGACAAAGGGCAATAGCACCAAGCATAAAATACTTCCCAAAGGAAGAAAGAAAACTTACAGATGGAAGAAGGACCAGGTCTGAATGGTCTTCAGCATAACAGTTTCTTATACAAGGTCTGTCCAGGCCAGGGGGAAGGAGGGAGGGTCGCAAGAAAGAAGGCGAGAAAACAACTAACATGGAACGTTATGGTAGGTACATAACTTCTTAATGTTAAGTTGTCAATCTCGCCTTCATTCTTGCTTGATGATACCGCTGCCCTAGCACCTCTATCCTGGGTGGCTCAATGGAACAAACTCTTGAGGACTGTAGAGCCAAAACTGGCTCTGTCCCTGGAGGCCAAGTCCAATTTGTAATGGGAAACAAAAGTGTGAGGAGTAGCCCAAGTGGCGCTGCACAAATAGTGTCTAAAGGAAGTCTAGCTTGAAAGGCTGTAGAAGTAGCTAAGCTCCTAGTTGAATGTGCTTTAGGTTTTGAGCACAGCTGTTTTCCCCTGAGCGTATACATTTCAGAGATGACCGAAGAAAGCCATCTGGACAAGGTCACTTTAGAAACAGGAAGGCCTTTTTTATTATCCGCATAGGAAACAAAAAGTTGATCAGATTTTCTAAATTTTTTGTTCTGTCCAAATAATATCTAAGTTGACGGTGGACATCAAGATAATGTAGCTTTTGTTCAGCTCTATCTGAATAGTTAGGGAAAATACAGGGAGATCAATGGATTGATTCAGATTGTTCTGAGAAGCGACCTTAGGTAAAAAGGTTGGATTAGTTCTCAAAGATACTCTGTCTTTGTGAAAAACCAAATAGGGGTCGAACCGAAGAGCATGAAGTTCAGACACCCTCCTGGCAGATGTAATAGCCACTAGGAATAAAGTTTTCCAAGAAAGATATTTCAGGGAACAAGAAACAGCTGGCTCAAAGGCGACAAGAATCAAGGATGTCAGCACTAAATTTAGATCCCACTGAGGAGGAGGATTCCTGATTGGAGGCTTTAGTAGGAAAATTCCTTTCAAGAAGGCCCTGCAGAGCCTATGGGACATAATATTATGATCTGCTATCCCGACATGAAAATTGGAAATAGCAGCCAATTGAACTCTGACTGTGGAAGAAGAGGAGCCTGCATGAAAAATCTCTGCTAAGAAGTCCAGGACTGCCTGAACAGGGGCAGTAAAAGGATCAATATTTTGGGCCTTAGCCCAATAAGAGAAACGCTTCCATTTGCTTGTATAAATCCTCCTGGTAGAGGATTTTAGCGAAGCTACTATGATGTCTCTAACTGGGTTAGAGATCAAAGGAAGCCTGGCTAAGGAAGGAAGTGGAGCAACCATGCTGTGAGGTTGAGAGAAGGGATTGAGCGGTGCAGCTGACCCGATTGGTGAATCAGAAGATCTGGCACTGGGTCCAGATGCCACGGCTGCACCAAAAAGGTGATGATGGAGGAACGGGAACCAAACTTGTCGAGGCCAGTAAGGGCAATGAGAATCAATTTGGCTCTCAAAACGGTAGCTTTCTGGATCACCTGAGGGATCAGAGGAAATGGAGGGAAGGCATAAAGAAGTCCCTGGGGCCAATCCTGGGTCAGAGCGTCTCTGGGGGGATGGCCTGATAGAGGGAAGAGGCTGAAGAAGTCTGGACATTTGCTGTTTTGGGGAGTAGCAAAAAGATCGCAACATGGACGACCCCATTCCAGAAAAATCTCTTCTGCTATAGATTGCTTGAGAGACCACTCGTGAGGCATGAGGATAGCTCTGCTCAATCTGTCCGCTACAATGTTGGTTTTCTCAGGGATATGCGTTGCTACCAGAAACCGGTGAGAGGAGATCGCCCATTGCCATAGTCTGAGCGCTTCTCGACACAAGGGGTAGGACTTGGTTCCGCCCTGTTTGTTGATATACCAAACTACAGACATGTTGTCTGTGTGGACTGCAATTGTCCCTACGGGAAGAAAGTCGTTGAGGGCTTGCAACGTTAAAAGCACTGCTCTCATCTCCAGGACATTTATGTGCAGATGGTACTCGAACGGCTGCCACGTCCCATGAACCATCCTGCCCTGATAATGACCCCCACCCGATCAGGGAGGCATCCGTGGTGACAGTGGCTATCGGGATGGGGTACAAAGTACCTGCCTTGGTGAACCTGAGGCGATGTGATCCACCAAGCAAGATGCTCTTTGCATGTCTGTGTCACCAGAATCTGGTGACGCATTGGAAGTTGCTGGTATGACCATTGTGTGAACAGCATCCACTGAAGAAGGCGCATGTAGAATCGAGCCAGGGGAAGAAGAGTAATGGCCGCAGCCATGAGACCTAATATCTTTAGAACCATTCTGGCCTGTACTTTCTTGCTGGCCAGAACGATCCTGACATGACTCTGAATGTCTGAAACTCTTTGTTCTGTAAGGGTAGCTGACATCCGAACAGTGTTTAAGTTTGCCTATGAAGGTAATAGACTGGCAGGGCGATAAGGATGACTTTTCGAAGTTGATTGAGATGCCCAAATGAGAACAAAGGTCTATTGTGTAATCCCTGGCTTGTATAAGCTGATGCCTGGTGGTGGCTGACAGGAGCCAGTCGTCGAGATACGGAAACACCTGGAATCCTTGGCGTCTCAGGTGAGCCGTGACCACTGCCATGCATTTGGTGAACACTCTGGGGGCTGTAGTGAGACCAAAGGGCAGGGCTCTGAACTGGAAATGACTGGACCCCAGCCGAAAGCGGAGAAATCTCCTGGAGCGTCTGTGAATTTTGATGTGATAGTACGCATCCTGAAGATCTACTGAGCACATCCAGTTGTCCTTCTGTAAGAAGGGCAGAATTGACTGAAGAGTGACCATTCGGAATCTTGTCTTCCTGACAGACTTGTTGAGTCTGCTGAGATCCAATATTGGTCTCCAGTCTCCCGTCTTTTTGGGGACCAAAAAGAACATTGAGTAGATTCCGGGCTCTGAATGGTCTATTGTAACTGGCTGAATGGCTCTTTTTTGCAGTAGTTTTGAGATTTCTGACTCTGCAATCTCCCTTAGACCGGGTGGTACATCTGGAAGGGAACTTGAGGGAAGGGACTTTCCTCGAAAGGAATTATGTAACCCTTGGATATGATCGACTGTACCCATCTGTCTTGAGTGAGGGAATGCCAGGCTTCTGGGTACAGTGATAATCTTCCCCCGACTGCCTCCAAGGAGGGACAGCCGGGCAACACCTCAGGGATGCTGAAAGGGCTTATCAGAGAGAGGCTCCCTGTTTCCCTGGTTCTTGGACCCCTCTGCCTCTAGAGCGTCTGTTGTTGTTACCCCCTCTGCCTCTAGGGGTAAACTGACCACGTGAATCCGGCGTGACTCCTTGGGATTTACGGAACCACATTTTCCCACCTTTCTGTCCTTTGGGATAAGGTCTAGAAGGGGTGGAAAAACGGACACCAACAGCAGAAAGAGTCTTGCCGTCCTGTTCGCACCTGGTCAAGGTTTCCTTCACCTGAGGGCCAAACAAAGCTGACCCATCAAAGGGAGAATTTGTGAAGGACGCCTTAAAGGGATCTGCAAAATCACATAGCCGCATCCAGGCTTGGCGTCTAAGAGCCACACCTGTACCTGCGGCTCTACTGCTCCATCCGCAGCATAAGATATTAGCCGCATGGAGGAGTTTGCAATGGAATTGAGGGTTCCTAGCTGCGAAGCAATTTTTCTTGAGCCCCTGCAGCTGTAGGATCCTGAACTACTTCACCCAGCTCCTTAAGGATATCCCTCTGGAGTCTGGTGAAGTGACATAGGTAATTCAGCGAGCATAGCAAAGGTCGCTGAGGAAAACATCCGCTTACCGTACCTATCCATGGTCCTAGAGTCCTTATTAGGAGGATGGACGGGCACGGAAGGATCTGCAAGTTCCTTTTGGTGGCCGCAGCCACCACCATGGCATCAGCGGGGACACCCTTAGTAAGGAATTGTTTGTCACAGGGCAGTGATAAATTCTGAAGGCCTCCTAGGGACTGGCTCTACAGAGTCAGGAGCTGCCCACTTCGTGCAATAACCTGCATAAGGGGTCGAAGGCGGAGACACCCAGGAGGTGGAGGGCCGAGATCCAAACGCCTCTAGGTATACTGACTCATCCTCAGAGGGATTGTTGGTGGGCCAGTTTCCCTCTGTTTCAGGAGTTCTAGGATGTCTGAGAAGGAGGCATCCTCAGAGGGGATCTAGGGGATCCCTCTGACTCATCAAAGTCAGTATCCGGTGACAGACTCGGGAGTCTACATGCTTCCTCTTACAAGTCCTCTTCCTAGGAGGATCTCCCGAAACATCAGGAGAATCCTCGGAAGAGGGGAAATTCCCAATGGGGAAACCTGAGGCGGAGGATCTCTGGGTCCTGTAGCAAGAGAAGTGGCAGAGATGTCAACAGGTACTATAGAGGGAGGAGCTACGGGAACAGACTGCTGACTGATACCAGTGGCCAGTACACTCTTCATCACCTCGAATGCTCCCCTCCCAGGCAGGTCCGAGAGAACCCGCTCCGAAGAGCTAGGAACTCCAGGGACCACCGAAAGGGAAATCTCCGAGGCAGATGTCGGAGCCGAGCTCACCAAGGCCGAGGCTCCAAGGGGAAGAGCGGGCTCGGACAAGGGTCCGATGCCACTCACCCCTCGGAGGAGACCATGGAAGCCCGACCACGAATCCCTCTAAGGAAGGTCTCAAGAGGAGATAAGAGTAGAGGCTGAAGGAACAGAAGGCGGTATCCGTCCTCCAGCCGTAGCAGTCACCATTCCCGAAGACTCCAACTCCAACCTCTCGGGTAGAATTGAAGGAGGAACTGTAACGGGTGTGGACCAACAGTCGCCTGTTGAGACGGACTATGTAACATTTGGGCCAGTACCTGTGACTTAAGTAATCTACTGACCACTCTCTCTAGGTCATGATCTGACAATCTGGATGACCTTGAAGATCGGCTCCGATGGCTCCGTTCCGATAGAAGAGGTGAAGCCGGACCGAAAGTATCGGCTCCAAGGAAGGAGACCTCGACCTCTTCCTGGAATGAGCCATCGGAGCCGATACCATAGATCCTGTCGGAGCCGACCTCTCGGAGCCGACAGGAAACCTCGATGTATCGGCTCCAGCCGGAGCCGATACAGCCACCAAAGTAACGGTGTCAGAGCCGATCGGAGCCGACACCGATGCCTGTGCCACATGGATGTCGGAACCGATCGGAGCCGACACCGAAGTGGTCGATACAGATTCGGCACCGATAGCCATCGGTGCCGAAGGCTTTAAGCCAGAATCGGCTCCAGCCGGGCCGATCTCGACTCGAACGAGTCGGCCGAGGCCGCAGGCTTAGACACAGAAGCCTGGGCCTTGGAAGATTTAACTGATTTTGACGGAGCCGACTTAGCCGGAGAGCCCTCCGGCTTAAGAAGACCCCTAAGAATCAGTTTATTGCGTCTTTCCTGCAGGACTCTCTGGCTGAAGGAATGACAAATAGCACAGGAGTCCTGCAGGTGAAGAGGCCCCAGGCAATACAGGCAAGAAGTGTGACCGTCTGTCAGAGACATCTTCTGACAGCACGAGTCACACTTCTTGAAACCTGAGACCCTCTCCTTTGACATGGTGCTTAAAACACACACCAGTCAAAAAACTTAAATTAAAGAAAATACCAAAAGGTATTCCTAAAAATAAACACACACACACCCTAACAGGGAGGGGATGGGATGGGTAAAGTTTGACTAAAAAATATTAAAGGAGACAGGGATTTTCTGTCAGGAAAACTAAAAAATTAACTTATAACTAATAATAAAGAGTTTTTTAACAAAAAGGGGCTTGAATATTAGTAAAGTGAATCACTTACCAGGAGCTGGTAAAAGGAGGACCTCATAAGCGAAGCGGCAAACGAGATCTGGGTACTTACCGCCTTGCATCATGGGATATGGGGCTGCCTCGAGCTGGTAAAAGTGACTCTCGAGCTTAGCAAGTGCCGAGTCGGAGCCGAGGGATCGGCTCCGAACCCATCAAGCAAGAATGAAGGCGAGATTGACAACTTAACATTTAAAGTTTAACGAGATAGGGATAGAAATACAGTTCTGCAAGAGAAACAACGGCCCACACAACAAGGAAACCACAAACAGTGGTAACAGAGTATATCTATTAACGCACACACACCAAAAATCCTCCAAGAGGATAAGGGAAAGGTTTTTAACAGTTTACAATCCTAACTAAGGAGAAAAATAGACCAAAAAATACTAAAACTAAGCCTGAGCCAGTGAAGCGGAAATAAGATCTGGGGAACTCTCGCCAGGCATCATGGGATAGAGTATAGCCTCGAGCCAGTGGAAGCTCTCCAGCTTTAGTATTAGGCCAAATCGGAACTGATACACAGTTCCGAACCTAACCATCAAGAATGAAGGAGAGATGGGACAACATAACATATATACATACTATCACACTGATGTACATGTGCCTGGCAGCAACACCATCCAGCAGAAAGCAAGAGGGAGAGGAAACATTATTTAATTAATCATCATCATAAATATTTAATTATAAAAAAAAAAAAAAAAAAACTTTTCCCTCATGTTCATACACCCCATGAGACCATTCAATTATTTTACTTTTATTCAGGTTCTCTTCAGGCACTACTTACCTGAGGCAGCTTGAACCAAAAGGAAATGGCTCCTTGCAGTTTCTTCCAGCAGCCTAGGTAGCCTCTTCAGAGCAGCGTTTCTGCTCCTCTAAAAACAGCATGAAGAGCTGTAAACAAGGGGCAACTGATGCCTCCCCATTTGGAGTTGGTCTAATGCTGTGCTGTAATAGAAAGCACCACTGATATGTAAGCCACTTATTTGTTTAGCTTTAGCTGCTGGAGGGATCTGGCACTATCTCTTGGTGAAGTCTTGCCTTGTGTAGTCAAGATCTTTGCCTTACCTAACATTTCTGCAAGTTCATGTACTACAGGCTCTGGGTAAATATCAAATTTTGAGATGCTATTCAGCTACCTAAAATTACTGCAGGACTATTCCACTAGAGTTTGCTTCTTTAATTTTTCTAACTTTATCTTGTATCCTATTTCTTGTACTGTCAAGTTTTGGATATTCTGCAAGATTTTACATTAAAATTTTCAAAGACAATAGTCTGCATATGGTGTTGAATCAGATCTTTTTTTGCCAGACAGCTCTGAAAGGACATCCTTGTTCCTTAACAGAAACTCTCTTACTACTTTTTTGGCTAGAGAGTGTAATATCTTGAGAAATTGCAGGCATACATACAAGTCAGTTTTCTTTCTTCACAAGAGTTACTAGAATCTGCAGTTAAACTACACAGGTTGTATACCATCCATGGCCTCTGAACACTGATATCATATATCTGTTCTGGGTTTTTCCTGCCAGTCTGCTTAACTATACAGTTTACCTTATTTAATATTTCTGTTTCTGTAAATGAACTATACCATTTAGCCAAAAATAGTGCTCTGGTAAGTGGATCAAAATTAAAATCTGGTCTGTAGCTTTAAATTCCCTGATCCATGCATTTCAATTACACCCCACTTGTGCTCTAGCTTGGGATTATTTTCTTCCCAAGTTTCTCTGGCAATATCTAACGGTCCATGGTGTGCCTGCCATATAACATCTCAAAAGTACTGAAGCCTGTCAAGGTTTACTGCAGTTCTCTAGTGGTAAACAGGAGATATGGTACAGTATTATCTAATGCCAGTTTTTGCCATCTGTTTTGCCATCTTCTTCAGTAACTTTTTCAGCATGGACTTGAATGGATAACTGGAGTGTTTTGACTGAACATTAGTCTAGGATAGTATACTGAGACTTTAAAATGCTTGTCCTTAAAGTACTGGCACAGATGGTGCATTATTTTGAATATAAATAGATTTTCCATAGTCAGCGAGTACTTCCTAAAACACAAGACAGTTACTTCATAGTTAAAACTTAAGTATTGGCATTACACAGTAGAATATCTTTAAGATACTTAGTTGGATAATCCAAAATAACAAACATTCAAAAGCACACTGCTGGATTTTACCAGCAAACCAACAACATTTACAGCAACACATTCAAATGCACATTTACAAAAGGCATTGGAATCAAAGGATTTATAAAATCTGGATGTGTAGCTGTCCTCTAGCATTCAGGCAGTCAACACTAAAGTTCTTTAGTTTCATGCTTATTCCTGGCTAATAAAATCCTGTTAGGGCACTTGCCTTTGTCTTATTCTTTACTAGGTGCCTCCCTGGAATATGATGGCATGCTAATCCAATCACTAAACTTCTGAAAGCCCTGAACACCAACAGCTGACTTATTGTTTTGTCTCTATCTTTATATACTCTCACAATGTCATATTGTAACTCAAAATATGGGCAAATAGTAAGAACATTTTGCTTAGCATTTTCACTTAACTTTTATCTATATTTTCCCTTGCTCTACTCAAAATGTCATATTTCCATTGTACTTTTTTTTTTTTTTTTTAATCTAAGTGACTTTACCTGAAGGAGAGCCAATTCTGGAGTTTCTTCAAGATCAGCCTGTTTCAAGAAGGTATTGCATCCTCTCCTACCAGTACAAGTACTGGGGTCTCAGTGTCCATCTTCTACAAGAAAAATAAGCTCATACCAAAATTCTTCTGTGTCATTTGTTATCTCTATCTTATTTATTTTTCGCCATTTCTTTATGAATACGATACATAGGACCCTCTCCCTTTTGCTCAGCATTCTCATATTTTAGCTCAGCAGGAATATCATTTGGGCTCTGTTCAATGTTATTTTACCTCTTAGTATGCGCTACTCTCTCCTTTATATCCGAGTCACTCTGTCTCTCACAGTGACCAAACACCACCCTCTCAGTTTTTCATCTCAAGATTGCTCCTCATTGGCAAAGAAAGAACAACTGTGTAACATCTTTCAGATCTTTCGATCAACTGTTCATTTCTTGTGAAGGTAAGAAGGGACATCCGGGGTCAAAACAGACCATTTCCAAATGGTTGTTTAAAGCTATTTACCTTTTGTTATACTCACAACAAAACTATTCTAGGCAGGGTCAAGACACACTCTACCGGGGCTTTGGCTTCATTTACAACTTTTTGGAAAGAGTTGGATTGTAGACATATTCTAGAAGCTGCAACTTGGTCCTCAGTAATTTTACAAAGTACTATAAGCTAGAGCCTTCTCTAGATATTGATCAGGCCCTTGCAGGGATAATTCTCCAGGGGCTCCTGCAATCTCCTCTTTTCACCTCCCAAATATAGTAAACTAAGGTAATCTACTGCAGCAGTACTCAGTATGATGAGCACAGTACACTTGTGTAAGTAAACTAACCATAACAGTAGATGTTTGAATGATCACTGCTGCAGTTGCCACACCCTCCCTTCATCCACCTTTTTTGTGTTGTTTATGCCAGGGTCTGGTTATTTATGTTTTGTTCTTCACAGCAGGGCTCAGCTTCCAGCCTCCACCCAACTCCCCCCCTTATCAGGAAACATCTGAAGGGCTTGGTGCCCAAACTTGTCATTTAGCTCAGTTTTGAGCTGGCTGACAGTTTGGGTGCATGTAAGGTGCCCTGAAGCTTTGGAAGCCGGCTGGCTGTTGTATGCTTGGTAGGATATAACCCATATAGCTAAGGCTACTGCAGCGGTGATCAATATGATGAACATCTTATCTTTAACAATATTTTTTTCTTACTTACAGATACCTGAATACCTCTTGTGTAGATTCTTTCCTTACTAGAGTTTTACGTCTGACATTGAGAGAAATGGGTTTAGAACTCTGACCAGGTTCTGCTGTCTTCTAGTTTAACCTGGTAAAATCTGTTTTACTAGTAAATTTTTCCTCCTTATCTTCCTGCTGTTTGGAATTTTCTACTTCATAGGTTATTCTGTTTTAGCATAACAAAAAGCTTGGAATTCTACTCAGAATGTGCACTTTTCATGCTTCCTAGCTTGATTTCATCTGAATACACTCTTCCAGTGAGTAATTCTTTTTCTTTAGCTCGTTAGTCACCTCTACTCTCTGCTTTGCAAGTCTTTCAGGTTGCACCATCTTAATTCCTTGTTTTTGCTGGTTCTGTTCTTGCAAGCTGCTCTGTCATAGGTACAGGTTGACATATTTCTAAATCTCCTAGATTTCCATTGATCAGCATAACTGATCAACAGTTTGTACCTTTAGAGTCTTCTAACATTATCCCCTTATCTTTGATGGATTCACACACTGTAGCAAACATGTTTGTTGGCTACCCACGTTTTCCAAGTTAGGAAGAGCTATACATGTAGGCTTATTCACTTGATGGTTTCCCCTCTCCCAGACTGATAAGAGAGTTTAACGAGAGGATTGTCTTAAAATTACTGCCACAAATAAATCTTTACAGTGGGGGAAGTACTCCCCAATTATCATGTAATGACAAACTGGGTGCTACAGCAAAAGAATGTACTACCATCAGTAATGTGGTTTGTATTTCTAGGTGAATAACAACAAACCATTTCTTATCTCTACTAATGCATACTATTTCAATTGGTTTGATAGAAAAGAATTTATTTACATACATAAATGTGTGTGTGTGTGTGTACACACACACACACATATATATATATATATATATATATATATATATATATATATGTGTGTGTGTGTGTGTGTGTAGTGTATATATATATATATATATATATATATATATATGTATATACACACACACACACACATATATATATATATATATATATATATATATATATATATATATATATATATATACACATATATATACACATAACATATTCATACATATGTCAGAACCAAGCAGTCTTTATAACTCTCTGCTGCCAATTAAGACATTGGACTTATATAATTATATAGTTACACAGTAAAATAATGCAGACTTAACTATTCTAGTAAATAATTTAAGGTGTAACATCATTATAAGCATGCTTTTAATGTTATAGTTTTAAGAGGTATAACAGTGTTGTTTGTCTTTTGGCTTTTCCCGGTAAGGGGTCGCCACAGCGGAACTCTGGTCTGCTAATGATTGGCAGTAGATTTTTACAAAATGCCGAGGTTCCAGCTCGACGCCCAACCTTCAACGAAGGCACACCCATTTACGCACGCATGTCTTTCGAACGCTACCCAACCGCGGGGAGGACATGCAGACTCCACACAGAAGGCACTCCCAAGCCCAGCTGAGAATCGAACAGGAGAACCTTTTGCTGTGAGGTAACAACGCTACCACCATACCACCGCATCTTTACTTGTACTAAATTGCACTATGTGACACTTTTACCCACATTTAATACAGTATTTCTAAAGCTAATACTTTTTTGTTTGTCAACATTTGATACAGACTTACTACACGTCTAGACCGTTTGGCTCTATACATAGTTTCACAGCATAACAAACCTACTGTCACAATAACATTCAGTGTCCTTAAGGTCAGTTCAACATATACATTTTTTTAAAGCAGTAGTGAAGATCTATTACATTTGTCAATGGCTAATACTTCTACCATTCTATTTTTAGTATTCTGACCTTCAGGATCTAACCATAAATTAACTGCTCTCTTAAAGTCATAATTGTCATTTTACTGCTCTGCAATAAGAAAAAAGTCCCGGTATGAAGCATTTCACCTTGTGTCTCCAAGGTAAAATCTGCTCTGGTATGATATGCAGTCTCTTCCTTGTCCACAAAGGCTCTCGGCATTTCTCCAATTAGCTGGAAGATTCTGGCCTTGTTAACCGAATCCCATCCTTCCTGGTGGGCATACTGCTCAAATGTGACAAGATATGTCTCTAAGTTCTCCTTCCTAGTTAGCTGTTTTAAGTGGCTGAACTTCTTGTGGAATAATCAATTTGGGTACTACTACAATACCTTTGGCTGCAGCAGTGGAAGTCTGAAGTAACTGTTACTACATATGTTATCATGGCAAACTGGCAAACACACAGATGCACTCTGCAGAACAACTCCCAACACATACCACAGGACCATCTCTCTCAGGTCGGGGAACATTATGCTCAAAACCAGTGGTCATCTTGCAGGCTGCAAAACGTACAATCTTTAGATTATGGCATAAAAAAGTGTGCCAAAATGATATACACATTCTCCACCAGAGTGGAATATTGAAGGCAGCAGCGTTCACCAGTTTTGGAAAACGTCACACCTTAATTCATAAAAATAAGGTATGTACTTATCATAACTTAGCATCTGTGTTATGTCACTATTCATCACTTCTGGGCCATAGGATCAGACATCAGATCAGAGCCGGCAACTTTACAGACAGATCCTATCCTTGAGCTCCTCCCACTACCACAGTCTGTTGCTGCCCTCTAACTCCTCAGATCACGTTTGCCCCAAAGCTAGAAGACAGCCAGAGAAAACATGAACCACCAGATAAGACATCGCCACTTCATCTAGATCCAACAGGATGGGGGAAGGAGGGAGGGGTAGTGATGAACAGTGACATAAGACAACACAGATGCTAAGTTATGGTAAGTACATAACTCTTTAACTGATGTTATCCATGTTACTATTCCTCACTTCTGGGTCTGAGTCGCCAGCTACCATACAATCCTGGATGGCCTTATGGAAGGACATGCCAAAGAACTATGGAGCCAAAGGAAGCTTTGTTACTGGAAACTAGGTAGAGTTTGTAATGAGTAATGAAGGTGTGAGGGAGTAGACCAGGTGGCTGCAGCACAACTCTCATCTACGCCATGTCGGCTTACATAGGCAAGCTGACAAAGCCACAGACCTAGTGGAATGAGCTCTACCAGGTCCTGGTAAACGCAATCCCTTAGAAGTATAATCCATACAAATACAGTGGGATATTCAATGTAACTGTAGAATCGTGTGTGCATGTTGTACCTTTAAGAAGCATTTCAAGGACAGCACATGCATATAAATAACGAACATGTGCTAGCTTCAGTGCCATTTTGAGAGTGCAGCCAGACAGTAAGCATGTATGACTGCAACAGCTAGTTTGTTTATAAGTTCATAATAAAGCTGTTTGAACAGAACCCACAAATGCGCATCTTTTTTTACCCTGGCCAGGCAAGCGACAGTAACCTTGTACACAACCCAACCCAGTCTGTTAACAGAGAAGGCCACAACAGTTGGCTAGATCTGCGAAAACTCTTTGTCCTGTCAAAACAGAATCATAATTGCCTAATTACGTCAAGCGTGTGCAGCATAAACTCTCCTTTACTGGAATGGTTGGGAAAACAAACTGGCAACCGAATGATTTGATTCAAATTTGCTTCAGTGGCTACCTTGGGCATGAAAAAGGTATTAGTCCTGACAGCCACTCTGTCTCTAAGAAAAATCACCTATGGAGGCTTGATGGAGAGAGCCTGCAATTCAGAAACTCATCTTGCTGATGTAATAGCCAACAAAAAGTCAGTCTTCCAAGACAAAAAAGTACAGTTGTGTACACCTACCATAAATGTAGATGTTCGAGTGTCTTCACTGTTGCAGTCATGACTGTAGGGTTCTCCCCTGCCGGTAGGCAGTCCTCGGTCGGCCAGAATCCCAAAGTCTGGGTCCGGCGTCGGCTGTTCAACCATGCTCCCTGACGTCAGAGCGTCAGGAGTACAAAGCTGACAGCCGACGCCATCTTCTCCAGTTTTTCTTGCCCCAGATGTCAGGAGTCCCAAAATGAGAAAGGTCCCATATCCTTTGCAAATACACCTCAGAAGAATGGTGAAAAAAGGAACCATACAAAAGTAAAAATAAGAGGGGACAGGAGGGAGGAGCAGACTGCAACAGTGAAGACACTCGAACATCTACATTTATGGTAGGTGTACACAACTGTACTATGTTCATCGTGTTTCACTGTTGCAGTCATGACTGTAGGGTAGAATCCGAAAGCAGAATGAAAGGGAGGTGGTCATAAAGTAGAAGGGGCAGCTAAAAGGCCCTGCAAAACTGCAGAGGCAAAGCCTGCCCTAGACAGAGTAGAGAGGTAGATTGTAGTGCTTAGAAAAAGTATGCACTGAACTCCAAGTTGCAGCTTCCAAAATGTCTTTGGTAGGAACTCCCCTGAGGAAGGCCGCAGAAGTAGCAGCAGCTCTGGTGGAATGAGTCCGTATACTCCCTGGGATTTGCTTTCCATGGTGTGAATAACAAAATCTGATTCCATGAGCAATCCATTTAGAAATGGTCTGTTTTGAAATGGTTTTACCTTGGGAACTTGAAGCATAAGAAACAAACAATTGTTCTGATTTTCTGATGTCCTTGGTTCTGTCCAGGTAAAAACGTAGTTGTCTGTGTACATCCAAGGAATGTAAGATCCTTTTCCCCTTTATTATGAGGAGTGGGGAAAAAAGTTGGCAAGTGGATAGTTTGATTTAAAGCCACTTTGGAAACCACCTTAGGCATGAAGGTAGGGTTAGTCCTCAAAGACACCCTGCCTTGATGGAAAATAATATAAGGTTCCACAGCCATAAGAGCTTGTAACTCTGAAACTCTCTTGGCAGAGGTTAGGGCTAACAGGATGGCTGTCTTCCAAGATAAAAACTTGATGTCAGAAGAAGCAGCAGGCTCAAAAGGAGGCATGGTTAGTTTTTCCAAAACATAGCTGAGATCCCCAGCAGGAATGGGAGGAGATCTAGGAGGTCTTAAGTTCTTAGCTCCTCTGAGAAACTGTCTCATGAGCTGATGGGAAAAGATTGGAGGGTCTGAATTATAATGAGCGGAAATAGCCGAGGCATGTATCTTAATGGAAGAGAAAGAGAGACTCTTATGTAAGAGATCTGTCAAGTAAAGTAAAATTAAAGGAATGTTCGGAAGAAGAGGATCAGAATCCTGAGCCTGCATCCAGGAATAAAATCTTTTCCATTTTCCTGCAGAAGATTTTCTAGTGCTAGGACGTCTGGCTTCTAAAATGACATCCATAACCTGCTTGGGTAGGAAAGAAGAAATCAAAGGCCCTGGATTAACCAGGCCGCCAGGCTGAGAGTTCTGACATGGGAGTGTAGAACCTGACCCTGATGTTGGGACAGAAGGTTCGGAGACTGAGGTAAAACCCAAGGGGGCTCCAGACATAGGTGTTTTAGAGTTGGGTACCAAAACTGTCGAGGCCAATTTGGGGCCAGCAAGATTATCATCTTGGGCTTGTCCTGTTTTATCTTTAGAAATACCCGTGGAAGAAGAGGAAGAGGCGGAAAAGCATATCCCGAGAGGTTTCTCCAACTGAATGATAGGGCATCCACTTTCCAAGCTTCTTTTTGGAAAGTCCTGGTGCAAAAATTCTGTAGTTGATGATTGAGATGGGATGCAAAAAGGTCTATGTGAGGACATCCCCAGACTGCTGTTGTCATCCTGAATATTTCGGTGTCCAGCATCCACTCGTGTGGATCCAAAAGGTTTCTGCTCAGACTGTCTGCCAGGAAGTTTTGCTTCCCTGGTAGAAACTGAGCTTGAAGGTCCAGATTGCAAGCTAGAGCTGTGTCCCGTAGATCCATGGCTAGTCTGCAAAGGGGGTAGGAATGAGATCCCCCTTGCTTGTTTATGTACCACATAACTGTAGTGTTGTCTGTCCGTATTAGCAGTTGTCCTGGTTGTAGAAGATTCCTGAAGGCCATTAGAGCTTTCTGAATGGCTAACATTTCCTTTAAATTGATATGCAGGTGCTTCTGATCCTTTGTCCAAAGGCCCTGCAAACAATTGCCCTGAAAATGGGCTCCCCAAGCATAATCCGACGCGTCCGTGGTTAGAATCTAAGTGGCAGGAGGCAGACAGAAGGGTTTCCCTTTGTTTAGAGTACATGCCCTGGACCACCAAAGGAATTCCTTTTGAAGACAAGGAAGGACGGAGATCAGTATGTCTAAACTGTGGCAATGCTGAGACCATACACTTTTTAGGTACCACTGTATTTTCCTCATGTGTAGTCTTGCATATGGTACGAGAAGGATGCAGGAGGCCATGTAACCCAAAGCCTGCAGGAATCTCCTTGCAGATAGCTGAGTTAAAGTTGCCAAGGTTTTGAAAGTTGAAGCCAGCTGCAATTGTTTTTCGGATGTCAGAAATGCCATCTAGGTTGTGGTGTTTAGAAGAGCACCCAGAAAAGTTATCTGCTGTGAGGGTGTCAAATTTGACTTTTTTATGTTTACAGAGAATCCCAGGAACTTGAGGAGGTTCTGTACAAATTCTAGATGCTGGAGTAAGACATCCTTGCTGTCTGCCCGAATTAGACAATCGCCCAGATAAGGGTAAATTTGAATTCCCTTGAGTCTGCAGTAAGCTACTACTGGAGCCAGGCATTTGGTGAAGACCCTGGGCACAGTAGACAATCCAAAGGGCAGCGCAGAGAATTGAAAGTGCCTCGATCCGGCCTTGAACCTGAGGTATTTTCTGCGTTCCTGCCTGATGGGAATGTGTAAATATTCCTCCTTTAAATCCAAAGTTACCATCCATGCATCTTTGGACAGCATTGGAAGTAGTTGCTGTAGGGTAAGCATCTTGAATTTTGGAATCTCTAGAAAGGTGTTCAAGACTGACAGATCCAGAATGGGTCTCCATGAGTTTTGCTTCCTAGTGACTAGAAAGAGCCTTGAGTAAAAACCTTGTCCCATCTCTGAAAGTGGAACCAGTTCTATGGCTTTCACAGTCAAAAGAGCTTCCACCTGGTTTAAGGCCTCTGTCCACTGATATTTTGGAAGGCCTGGCAATCCGCTTGGCCTTGGCAGGGTATGAAAATGGAATTTGTAACCTCTTGAAACCACATCCAGAACCCACTTGTCTTGGGTTATACGAGTCCAATTTTGATAAAAAAAGAGAGAGTTTTCCTCCAAGAGGGGCTTCCAGGCAAGATGTTCCTGCAGCCCAACAGAGGGAGTCATTGAGTTCGTTTCCTATGAGTTTGTGACCTGTCCTCTCCTCCCCTAGGGGTGGAAGCAGTCCACTGTCTTGGTCTATAAGAAGCTTGTGTTTGAGGCCTTCCTCGGGAGCGTCTATATCTACCCCTCTGAGGCCTGTCTGAAGTGGGAAAGGACCAATTTTTAGAAGGCCAATTCCTGCTAAATCTTGGTGGCTGTACTTGTAAGAAATCCTTAACTGTTTGCATGGATTTCGCCTTATCCTCCATCTTTTTAATCACCTCTTCAGCTTTTGATCCAAACAAAACATTATGCTGAACAGGAGCATCCAATAATTTAGCTTTTACTTGTTCTGGCAAATTTTGTTCCTTTAGCCATGCATGCCTTCTAATAACTGTGCCGGAGGCAGCAGCCCTACAAGAAGCCTCCAAGGCATCAAATCCACAGTGTAAACCATGCTTCCCAACTTGTTCAGTGGCATGCAATAAGTCATGTAATTCCTTATCATCTGCACAGGCAGAAATGGAAGAAAGCTTTTGTTTTAAAACAGACAAGAGAAATTGCTGATATTTCAGCATATGAAACTGACAGTTTAAAGCCCTAATGGATAAAGTAGCAGAAGTGTACACTTTTTTGCCCCATCTTTCTAAAGATCTAGAATCCTTTTCAGTGGGAATGGGGTTTTTGGCAGAAGCGGCCTTAACTCCCTTAGGACCCTGAGAAATGGTTTCAGGGTCAGCAGAAGGGTTCTTGTATAAACACTGGTGGGAATCAGGAACCCTGTAATATCTATCAGGCTTAACAGGAGCAGGAGGAAGAGAGTCAGGGGTTAAGTTAGCCTCCGAAAAAGCATCATCCACAATATCCAAAACAGGAGGGATAGCCAGAGGTCTATGTTGGGGGAGAAGAAGAAAATCCCTTAGTCTTTTCTTATATTCCGAATACTCCTGTCCTTCCCAGTGGAAATGTTCCCTCATTTCATGCAAAGTTTCCCCAAAAGAGAAATCCTCAGGGGGAGAAGCTGAAGGAATGGATTCCTCAGCATCAGAATCCTCATAAGGAGGGAAAAGAATATTCCTGGTCAGAAGAATAAACTGAAGAAACAGAAGCCTGATCAGAGGAATCATAATAAACATCCTGCCTTGGCCTTTTATCTGGAGGGGGATGTGAACCCCTAATCATAGTAAGTAAATCCTCCGCCATCTTGAGTAACTGTTTCTGTGACTTGGGAGCTGGTTCAGAAGAGGCCTGTGTTGCAGTCTTTGATTTAGAAGGAGTCTTTGCCTTTGTCTTTGCCTTTATTAGAAGCTGAGTAGGCCTGAAAACCCCTTCGGAAGCCGGTACCTGCACAGCGGCGAAGGAGCATTGTCCGAAGGTCCTGCAATAGAAATATTCAAAGGCCTGGTTGGCTCCTCATTAGAGTCCGTTTCAGCCATCGGTTCTGAAATGGCCGACGACAGGGGCTGCAAAAGCGCCTCACTGACGATGGCCGAACCTGAAGCTGGCTCCGCTTGTGCGCTATCGTCAGATTTGGACCTCGGAGGCCTGTCTTTATCCTTGCAACGTTTGTGAACTCCGGTAGCCGGAACCGTATCCGACGACATTTTGTAGTTAAAGCACCTACCGAAGTAATGAAAATCGTACCTTCGTTTAATTGTACGTTGATTGAATCTAGCACAAAACCGACAACTAGCTACGTCGTGGTCAGGGCCTAAGCAAGGAATACAGTAAGAATGAAAATCCTTAGGAGGTATTTGCTTCCCACATGAAATACAACTATTAACTTTTTCTGACATCGAACTGGGGCAAGAAAAGGTTTCCCCAACGGGGTACTTAGCTTTGAGTGGAAAAGAAAGTCTTTGGACTGAAGTTTATCAGAAAAAATCGTCAGGAGTCAGCCGACCAGCACTTGCGAACTACTATCACCGCACGGCAAGAAAGACTAGAGAAGATACCGTCGGCTGTCAGCTTTGTACTCCTGGCACTCTGACGTCAGGGAGCATGGTTGAACAGCCGACGCCGGACCCAGACTTTGGGATTCTGGCCGACCGAGGACTGCCTGCCGGCAGGGGAGAACCCTACAGTCATGACTGCAACAGTGAAACACCATGAACATCTTAATATTGCAAGTTGTAGCAGGCTGGAAAGGACCCTGTGTAAGAGATTGAAGCACAAAGGAAAGGTCCCAAGGAGGAGATGGATCTTTGATATTAAGCCGTAGCAGGAAGACACCTTTTAAAAAGGCCTTACAAAGGTGAGAAGAAAAAGTAGGTTCCTTGCAAACATGAAAATTAGAGATGGCAACCAGCTGCAGCTTAATAGTACAGGTACTGACTCCATCTTAAAAGAGAGAAGACAATAATAATAAGATGTCTGGAATGGGAGCCAAAAAGGGGTCCACATTCCACGGATTGGCCCAGACAGAAAATCTTTTCCATTTACTATGATAGACCATTCTTGTGGAAGCCTTCTGAGAGGCCAAAATGATGTCTCTGACAGGAAAGGCAAGCCTGGACTTGTTTAGAATTACAGGAAGTAGACAAACCACACAGTCAGATGAAGAGTCGGAAGATTTGGGATCAGAAGATGAGAGGGGATCCAGTACCCAAGGGGGGGGGTACTTCAGATGAGGCCTGGGGAGAGGGAAAGTACAGTTTTGTACCTACCATAAATGTAGATGTTCGAAGATCCACATTGCTGCAGTCCTTACACTTGGGTAATCCGCTGTCCTCGGTCGGCCCGAATATCAAAGTATTAGGCTGACGTCGGTCAAGGCGCTTAAGACTGACATCAGGACGTCAGGGTACAAATGCGCATGACCGACGTCATATCCTCAGTCTTTTCTTGCCCCAGATGTCAGAAGACCCTAAAAAGAAAGGTCAAAACCAAAAGACAGCAAAAAACAACCAACCACCCATGTACTAACCATATGTACAATATATACAATATTCACAATATGTACAACCCAAACCACACAACCGCCTCTAACTACAGAGGGGCAGGAGGGAGGGTAAATTGGACTGCAGCAATGTGGATCTTCGAACATCTACATTTATGGTAGGTACAAAACTGTACTATGTTCTTCATCTCACATTGCTGCAGTCCTTACACTTGGGTAGAATCCCAAAGCAGAGGTAAGGGAGGATGGCAAAACTATAAAGCAGTAGGAGCTGCCAAAATGCCCTGTAAAATTGCAGTGGCAAAACCAGCCCTAGATTTAGAGTAAAGTGGAAGGTGGTAATGCTTAGAGAAAGTATGCACTGAACTCCAAGTAGCTGCCTCTAAAATATCTTTAGTTGCCACCCCCCTTAAAAAAGCTGTAGAAGTGGCAGTGGCCCTAGTGGAATGAGGCCTAATCCCAGCTGGAATCTCCTTACCATGATGGGAATAACAGAAAGCAATACAAAACCCAATCCACTTAGAAATAGTTTGTTTTGACACAGGCTTGCCCTGAGAACCCAAAGCAAATGAAACAAATAACTGCTGAGACTGCCTGAACCCTTTAGTTCTGCTCAAATAATATCGCAACTGCCTGTGTATATCCAAAGTGTGCAAAATCTTTTCCCCTTTATTTTGAGGGTTTGCATAAAAAGTAGGCAAATGAATAGTTTGGTTTAAAGCCACACTAGAAACCACTTTAGGCATAAAGGAAGGATTAGTAATGTAAAGACACCCTATCCTTATGGAAAATTAAGAAAGGCTCAACTGCCATAAGGGCCTGTAATTCAGAAACCCTTCTCGCAGAGGTAATGGCCAACAAAAAAGCAGTCTTCCATGATAAATATTTCAACTCAGCAGTAGCTGCAGGCTCAAAAGGTTGTAGAGTGAGTTTCTCCCACACAAAATTGAGATCCCAGGCAGGAGTAGGAGCTCTACGTGGGGGTCTTATATTCTTTGCCCCTCTAAGGAATTGCTTAAACAAAGGATGAGAAAACAATGGTGGGTCACAGTCATAGTGAGCAGAAATTGCTGCAGCATGAACCTTAATAGAAGAGAAGGACAAACCTTTGTCCAGTAACTCAGTAAGATACTGAAGAGCCACACTTAAATTAGGCTTAGAAACATCAAATTCCTTTGCTGTACTCCAAAATAAAAATCTCTTCCATTTATCTGCGTACACTTTCCTTGTACTAGGCCTTCTGGCCTCCAAAATAACATTCAAAACTTGCTGTGGAAGCTGAGACCCTCCAGGGTTTAAAACAGAATATGCCAGGCTGTTAGATGAAGAGAGTGAAGTTTTACATTGAGTAAATGACTGTTCTCCTGAGACAGCAGGTGTGGAATCGAAGGCAAAGGCCATGGAGGCTCCGTGCCAGACTTCTCAGTAATGGGTACCAGTGCTGTCGAGGCCAATCTGGAGCTATTAAAATCATCTTTGGCTTGTCCTGTCTGACCTTCAGGAGTACCTTTGGGAGGAGAGGCAGAGGTGGAAAGGCATACACATGAAGACTGCTCCAATTGAATGAAAGAGCATCCACTTTCCAAGCTGTGGGATGAAACCTTTTTGTGCAAAACTTTGGCAGCTGGTAGTTTAGTGGAGAAGCGAACAGATCTATGTCTGGAGTTCCCCATAACACTGTCAATTTCTGAAATACATGAGGATCCAATTTCCACTCGTGGGGATCCATAATTTGTCTGCTCAACACATCTGCTAAGGAGTTCTGTGCTCCCGGCAGAAACCTTGCCTGAAGATTTAGCTGTAAACTGAGAGCAGTCTCCCACAAAATCATTGCTTGTCTGCATAGAGGATAAGAATGTGTTCCCCTTGCTTGTTGATGTACCACATGACAGTTGTGTTGTCTGTTAGAACCAACACCTGCCCAGGAAGAAGTAAATCCTTGAAAGCTATCAATGCAAATTGGACTGCTAACATCTCCTTCAAGTTGATATGTAGATGTTGAAGTCTGGCAGGCCACGTGTCTTGTACCCACTTTCCATTTAGATGAGCTCCCAAGCTTTGTCTGAGGCATCTGTCGTTAGAATCTGACTCGCCTCTGGCCGGGTCACAGAGAGTCCCTTGTTTAGGTGACATTCCTGAGCCCACCACAAAAATTCCTTTTGAATGCAAGGTATTATCTGAATGACAGTGTCCATATCTTGGCAGTGCTGTGTCCATACATTTTGAGATACCATTGCAGCTTCCTCATATGCAGTTTGGCATTGGGAAGCACCAGAATACAAGATGCCATGAACCCCAAGGCTTGAAGGACTGTCCTTGCAGTCAGCCTGGACTGATGAGACAATTGATGGAAGTAAAGAGAAAGATTCTTTTGTTTGTCCGGGGTCAAAAGGCCATCTGGGATGCTGTATTCAGTCTCACACCCAGAAAGCACATGTCCTGAGAGGGTACTAGACTGGACTTTATTTCGTTCACAGAATACCCCAGGCATCTTAGCACTGCTATCACATATTGTAAATGATGAAGAAGTTCGTCCTTTCCTTGGGCCAGAATCAGGCAATCGTCCAAATAAGGATAGATCTGTATTCCTCTTAGCCTGAAGAAAGCTATCACTGGAGCCAGAACCTTTGTGAACACTCTGGGCAGTAGATAAGCCAAAGGGCAATGCAGAGAACTGATAATGAGAAGTCCCAGCTCGAAAACGCAGATACTTCCTGCAACTTAGCCTGATAGGAACATGAAGGTAAGCCTCCTTGAGATCCAGAGTCACCATCCAGTGATCTTTGCCCAGCAGAGGTAAAAGCTGTTGTAACGTCAACATTTTGAACTTGGGAATGTCCAGATAAGTGTTGAGGATAGATAAATCCAAAATTGGTCTCCACGTGTTCCCCTTCTTTGGTACTAGGAACAGGCGAGAATAAAATCCTAGGCCCACTTCTGGCAGAGGGACGGTTGTATGGCCCCTATTCGAGCAGCAGAGAAATTTGTTTGTGAGCCTCTAGTCTTTGCTGAGGAGGAACGTCCGGCATGCCTTTGAAAGGAGGCAAGGTATGGAAATAAAACCTGTAACCTTGGTGTATGATATCTAATACCCATCTGTCTTGGGTAATCAAACTCCAATTTTCCTTGAAGAGTGCCAACCTTCCTCCCAAAGGTGCTGCCAGGCAAGAAGGATCTGGCAGCTGAAAAGGTAGGTCATTGGGCCTGTTTACGAAGGACTGGCCCCTGCCCTCACCAAGATTGTGCAGGAGAACTCCCTGTTCTAGGTCTGAAGGAGCTCTGAGCTCTGCCCCTACCACGTCTAGATCTACCCCTAGACTGTGAATCATAAGAAGGGTACGTCCACCCCTTAGCAGGCCAATTCCTACTAAACTTGGGCTGAACTTGCAAAAAATCTTTAACAGTCTGCATAGACTTAGCCTTGTCTTCCATTTTCTTCAAGACTGACTCCACAGGAGAACCAAACAACACATCAGACTGTAAAGGAGCATCCAAAATCCTTGTCTTAACATGTTCAGATAAATTCTGATCCCTCAGCCAGGCGTGCCTGCGAAGAACTGACCCAGTGGCAGCCACCCTAGACGAGGCCTGTACAGCATCAAAACCACATTGTAAAGAATGCTTACCCACCTGCTCAGAAACATGTACCAGATCTTGTAATTCTTTACACTCAATGCCTTCCGCCAGAGCATCTACCTTAGACTTCAATTGAGAAAGAAGATAGTTCTGATATTTCAACATGTGAAACTGGCAATTCAAAGCCCTCACAGCTAAGGTGGAAGAAGTATAGACTTTCTTTCCCCATCTATCCAAAGCTCTGGCCTCTTTATCTGGAGGAACCGGATTTTTTACAACAGAGGCCTTGACACCCTTAGGTCCCTGACTAACAGTTTCTGGGTCCGCCCTAGGACTCTTATAAAGATATTTATGAGCCTCAGGCACCCTGTAATACCTATCCGGTTTAACAGGAGCAGGAGGCAAAGAATCAGGATTAAGTGAAGCCTCTGCAAACACATCTTCCACAACATCCAGAACAGGTGGTATAGCCAAAGGCCTATGCTGGGGTAAAAGCAAAATTCCCTAAGCCTTTTCCTGGAATCAGAGAAGTCCTGACCTTCCCACTTAAAATGTTCCCTCATGGAATGAAGAGTCTCTGAAAAAGAAAAATCCTCTGGAGGAGAAGCAGAAGGAGTCGAATCATCTGCATCAGAATCAGAATAAGGAGAGTACTCCTGCAAGTCTTCAGCCGAAGACTCTGAAACATCTGAAGCCTGCTCAAAACTCCCCAACTTTGGTTCCACCCTAGGCCTCTTATCTGGAGGGGGCAAAGAACCTCTAATCAAAGTAATTAAATCTTCTGCCATTTTAAGCATGTGCTTCTTGGGCACAGATCCTGTAGAACTAGGAGAGACACCAACAGAAGCTAAACCTGGCCTGCCTCTGGGAGAAGCCTTGGAAACAGAAGGAGAGGGCCTAACCACCCTAGGAAGGGAGGGGAGAACAGTAACCTGAAAAGCCCCTTCAGCCTGACCTGCCTCCTGAGAGGCCACATCCTGCAATAACAAAGTCTCCCCCTGGGACTCCAGAGAAGCCTCCGGCGGAACCACCGGTTCCACTGGCCTCTAAAGAACCGGCGTCCGCACGGACGACTCTTCTTGCCTGGGCTTAGCTGCTTTGTCTTTGCGCTTCTTGAAGAAGCGGGCCGGAGCATCCGACGGCATCTTATAATTGCACCGCTTCCCAAAGACCAACCTGGCACAATCTAACCTTCGCTTAATAGTGCGCTTATTGAACCTAGCACAAAAGCGACACCCAACAACGTCGTGCTCAGGCCCCAAACAAGGAATACACAAAGTATGATAATCTCTATGCGGTATCGGTTTCCCACAAGAAATACAGTTATTCACTTTTTCTGACATCCGTAAACCACTGAGGCAAGAAAAACTAAAATATTCCCCAACGGGGTACTTAGCCAACTTTGACTCGGTCTGAAACTCCGAATTCGAAAAATTTCAGAACGCCGAACGGCACTTGCAACGCTGCTTCTGCATCGGACCATGCGGCAAAAAAGACTGAGGATATGACGTCGGTCATGCGCATTTGTACCCTGACGTCCTGATGTCAGTCTTAAGCGCCTTGACCGACGTCAGCCTAATACTTTGATATTCGGGCCGACCGAGGACAGCGGATTACCCAAGTGTAAGGACTGCAGCAATGTGAGATGAAGAACATCCACACCTGCCCAAGCCAGAAAGGGGCAATGAGGATCAAGGGAGCCTTAAAGCGTTGAGCTTTCATCAGCACTCTGGGAATGAGAGGTATAGGAGGGTAAGCATAAAGGAGACCCGAAGGCCAATCGTATACTAGAGCATCCCTGGGAGACTTCCTGGCTGGGAGGATCAGGGCAAAGTACTTGCTGCATTTGTGATCAAGAGGGGAAGCAAACAGACTGCAGCTTGGTTGACCCCAACAAAGGAAGATCTCCCTCTCCACTGAAGGATTCAGGGACTACTTGTGAGGACTCAAGACAGCTCTACTGAGCTTGTCTGCTAGCATACTGGTCTCCCTGGGAATGTGTGTTGCAAGAAAAAAGTTCCCCCTAGAACATCGCCCATTCCCACACTATTATGGCCTCGCGAAAAGGCAAATAAGAACATGTGCCCCTTGTCTGTCGATGTACCACACAACCGCCATGTTGTCCATGTGTACTGCAATGGTATCCAGTGGTAAGCAATCCTGAACGGCTTGCAACATGAGAAGAACTGCTCTCATCTTTAGTATGTTTATATTCAGTTTGGTCTCTGCAGGGGACCACGTACCTTGGGCCATCTTTCCCTGGCAATGCCCCCCCCCCCCCAGCACGGAAGTATCCGTGGGCACAGTGCCATTGAGAGCAGGAAGAGAAAAGGGTCTGACCAATAGGAGATCTGGAGACTGAGTCCACCAAAATGATGACACCTGCACACTGGAGTGAGGTGGATGGAAGCTGTCACTGGATGAAACAGAGAAGACCATTGAACCGCTAGAGTCCACTATAGAACCCTCATGTAAAATCTGGCTAATGACACCAGATAGATTGTCACTGCCATGGACCCCAAAGCCCTGAGAATGAAACAGACCTGAGGACAAGGCAGATCTAGGAGACATTAAACATGGTATCTGATTAGATATACATGCCTGGGAGGTAACACTGCAATCTCTGACACAGTGTCTAGCTGGATGCCGATAACTCCAAGTTTGGAAAGATTTATTACTTTCTTATTGGGGGTGGGCAAGCAAAGAAAAATGTATTATTTTTGGTGCAGCTAAAAGACAAGTTAAAGCTTCATTATCTTTTAAATCAGGTGCTAGATGCTTAAAGATGACAACGTTTTGTCATGCAAGACTTCTCAAGTCCCAATCAGATAATTTAAGGGAATGAGGGAGTGGTCAGGTTAGGGCTACAAAAAGGCAAAATATCTCGTATTTTGTGGGAAAAGATAAAGGTGGTGAACAAACAGATAACATGGGAACAGGATAATAAAATATAACATGAGGTCTACATGGAGGTTAGAATACTTGGGAATTATAACCAATGACAAAGTCTTAAGACTACCACAAACAGTTCCATTTTTAATTCAAAGCTAGACAAGACTTGCCTGTGCTAAAAGGTTTAATGAGGAGACCATAAAAAGGGCCAAATTAACTTCAGCAAAGTTTAGGACGTCTGGGGTAAAACAGCTCTGGGAAAAGATATCCGAGTAGAACTGGTCCATGGTTTATTTAGCCAGGCATGCTACCAAAATCAGGAAAAGTACAGTTGCATAGACAAACGCCACAATAGTGGACGTCTGAGTGTGGTCACTCCTGCAGTCATAAACCTGTTACAACCTGACTCAGACATCTAACTCAGCTTTCATAGCTGAGCACCAACTCCCATGGCTGGACTGACATTGCCTTACTTTGGGCACCTTTATATACACAGCATCTGTGTGCACCATCTTTAGTTCTTGTCACACAATAGGTCAACATTATGCCTAACAGCAGTCCACAGAACAGAGAGAGATTCACATGCTCTGAGATCTGAAAAATTTAAGCCATTAAGAGACCAGATCAAGGGGAAGAAAAAGATGAAATGACTATGGAAAACAAGCAAAGGCTATCTACTCCAGCTCCAAACCACCCAAAACATCAGAAGGGATGGGGGGGGGGGGGGGGTCTGCAACCGTGACTACAAACGGATATCGACTTTTATGGTAAGTTGCCTACACATCTGTAGTAAGTGCTTCATGTGAATCAGTGCTGCAGTCATAAGATAAGGAAACGTTCACAAAGCTGGCCCTATAGGGCAAGGTGGTGGCTGGCTTACTGCCCAACGGAAAAGCAGGATACAGCTTTTGGTACAGCAGAGGTGAAGCCAGCCCTAGAAATTACATACAACCAAAAATATTTTGAAAAATGGCAGACAAAGGACTTTGTGGCTTCCTCTAAGCTGTTGTGGATGCTAACCTATTTAAGACAAGTAGTGGCTGCTACTGACCCCCTTTACAGAATGGTGTCTGCCACTGCATTTGGAGCAAAAGTAAACATATGTGCTAGCAATTTAAAATAGTTTGCTCCATTATGGTTAGTCCTTGATTTCTTTTCTGCAAAGGAACAACAAGATGTTTTGTTTTCTTGTGACCTTTGGTCTGTGTGGGTTGTACATCAACGTTTTTATAAATCTAAGGAGTGCAGAAGCTATTCTCCTTAGTTCAGAGAACTGGGGGGAAGCTGCTTGATTCAAGGCCACTTCAGTAATGGCCTTAGGCATGAAAGAGGAATTAATGTGCAGGGTTACTCTTTGTTTATGGAATTTTGGGTATAGCTATAGCCACATCAAAGGCTGAAGTCCTGAAACTCGTTCAGCTGATGTACCTGCAGTGATGGGTGCAGTTTTCCCCATTAGGAATTTTCAGGGACTAGAAGAAGCCAGTTCAAAGTGGGGGTGAAGTTAACTTTTCAAGTAAAACGTTTATATATCATGGAAACCTGAGATGCAAGATTCCTTTTAAAAACTGACTGAAGTCCAGATACCAGTGAAGTGGGGAAGGTGATACTGGCAAACAAAGAGAAATGACTGCAAAATGGACCCTGAGAGAGGTGTAAACTAAGCTTGAACTAAACAGCTCAGACAGATACTGCAGAACCACAGGTACATTCATATGGGTTGAGTGCTAATTCTTACTTTGCCACCACGGGGAACATCTTTCCCATTTTACTACATTTGATTTTCTAGTACTTTATCTTCCATCTTCCCTCATGATTATTAGCATGTGCCTAGAGTAAAGATGCTCAAAAGTTGGTAAAGTCATATCCTGCAAGCTAAGTTAAGTGTGGATTGGCTGAGATATATAATGGACCCAAAAGGTACACATGTTGTGGAAATGAGTGAAATTTTACCTTCACCATCTGAAGAAGGAAAGCAAACTAGTGCTATCTGAGCCACAAAGGGGCAATCACAATCATATCTGGCCTCCCAACTCCAGCTTCTAGATTAACCTAAGGGAAAATGCTTACAGAAACAGACCTGCCCAATGTAGAGAAAAGGTGCATTATGCACAAGCTGACCTGTGTGTTGCTTGAGAGCAAAATATTTTTAGCTGACTGTTGTTTAGAGAAGCAAATGGGACTGTCTGTCTCTCTCTCTGGTACCTCGCATCAGGCTCCACTGCATCAGGTTCCTTTCACTCCCTCCAGGACACAAGGTCTATAAGGGCATCCAGAGGGGGAAACCACACCGAAAGAGTGGATGGGTCTACGTCAAAGGCCTCCTCCAGAAATGGGGTTTCGGTGGTCCAGCCTCTTTTCTGGTGAAGTAGCTGCAATAAATCACCAAAGGAGGCATCATTCCATGGAAACTTAGAGGATCCCCTCTCATTCCTAGAGGTCAGAATCCTTGATGACAGATTCCTCTGGGGAGTTGAGGTGTTTCCTCTTTCACTTCTTTCTCAAAACTTCCTATTCTGACAAGGTCAGGATGGAGAGAGAGGAGTCGGGCAGCACCACCACCGGGGAAGACTGGAGGCTAGCAGACATTGGCTGTCCAACAGCAGACTGATGACTGGTCACCAGCACTGATGAAAAGGGGGAGAGATCACCGGATGAGGAAATCCAACCCTTCTTCAGAGAGAAGAACACTGAAGGCTGAGGCAGAACATAGCCTCTCAGGTCGGATGGTCCCAGAACCCAAATGTACCAGACTTAACCCCGAACCAAAGGCAGCCATGCTTATTCCCGACATTAACTCATTCACTCCAATAGAGCTCAGGAAGTTTGCATTGCAACTTCCAATGGGCAAAGCCTAAGCTTTTTGGTAGAATCAAATTATGTCTTGACATTTCAAACACATGTTCATATCTTTGGAACCATAGGGGTTATGAAAGAAGTATAAATAGCAAACTCTTCAGCACAAAATATTTGTATAGTGGTAGTATTCTTTAGGTTCTAGGTTTTAAATTAAATTTTATAAGTCTCAGTAAGCATACTAACTGTTATGATTGCAATATCTCAAAAAACACTCAAGTTGCACACATACTGTCAGCATTTTATTCACCTAGCCGAGACCTTTCATATGAGGCTATGGAGTTCTGTGTTACTTGACTGTTGAGATATTTAGAAAAATGTGAAAATTATAGATATATAAATTAATATCATAAAAACAACCATTAATATCTCTCTACCTGCACTAGACAGAGGTTAAACATTAAAGCAGTTGAGTTTGCCATTGTGTAAGCTTTAAGAAGAAATCTTTTAATACCTTGCACACTTTATGGTTTTTGTATTATTGATGCAAATATGAACAAGCAATATTTGATGCCTAGAGGTGTCAGTAGAAGGTAACTGCAGATGCACCTGGAGACGTCACTCAGATGTAATGAGTTAAGACTGGCGCCAAGGTGTCCAAAGCCAAAGTCCTGAGTGGAAGCAGTTCTGAAGCAGGAACCGTCAACTCTGACCTGGAAACCCCTGCTTCAATACCAAGCCTCCAAGGTCCCTATGGTCCCAATAAGTTTAGAGTCGAAGCAATCAAGGAAAGCATCAGAGCCAAAGATGGACAACTCATGGGATCCGACCCACCGGGTGAAAATCCAGCTGGCCTCAAAGAGCTCTGATCCAAAGGGGCCAAGGGAGGACTCCAAAAGGATGAAGAAGATGGTCCCTGTACCAGACCTGGACATGAATGGACAAGGCCTACCTGCATCTGTGTCGGCAAAAAGGATCTCATCAGCTGCTCTAATTCAAAAGTTTTAATGCTGCTCATCGACCTCAATAACCGGATGAACAATGCCACAGAGGGGGGGTCTTTTGGAAGAAACAGACCTCATATGTCAGATCCGAGATGGAGTTACTTGGACCCAAGGTGGGAACAGGAAAGACTGTGGTGACTGCTCCAGTGGGGTAGATGACGAAAAGGAGGAGATCTGATCTAACTTGAAGGGGCCTCTTTGATCAGGAAGGGGCTTTATGGAGTCAGAGCCTTTCAAGTCTGTGGTTCCAATGGGCATCCGCTCCAACTGATACTGGCACCAGGGCAGCAGGGTAACCCAAAAGTCTGGAGACCTTCAGGTCTGGCAAGCCCAAGGAGGTAAGATCAGGAGCAAAAGTCAAACAGGATCTCTTGCGATCCCCTTTGGAGGGTCTGGAGTCCCGCTGTCAGGGCTTCTCTGACTTGGTCTTTGGAGCCAAGAGAGAGAAGTTGCCCAAGAAACAGAAAAAGAAGGGAAAACAGAGGGGAGATGCCTCTTGAGGACCAACTTGGCCCTACGCTCATTAATGGCCCTAGTTCCGAACCCCTCGCAAATAGAGCATCCTGACTCCAGATGTGCTGCTCCCAAGCAGTAGACATACTTAAGTTGTGCATCCTGGAATGGTAGCTTGTGTCCAAAGGGCACACACTTTTTAAAACCTTTTTCCATAACTAAAAAAAGTAGACTAACAATCCACAACAGCAAACAATCACACACAAAACACTAAGTCTAGGATGAAAAGAAAGTGAGGGAGTCCAAAAGTCAGGAAGACCTAGAGCACAAGATTATTTCCCTAGTCAACTATCTACCCAAGAAAAACACAATACTACAAAAAATACAAGGAAGGGTAAGGGAATAGCAAAATCTCACCACTAAATATGCTAAGGTCCCAAAAATAGGAAGACACTGAGCACAGTCAAGATTGAACTGCTGACCTGAATGGCAGCCAACTAGATTTGACAATTAGAGTGAAGAGTGGGGAGTTGTGGCTTGGGAAGGTGGAGCCAAGATAGCTAAAGACTTTGAAATTGGCCAGTGTCAGATCCAAAGACCCACAGGTTGAAGCCAAATGGAGCAGATGACAACACTGGATTGCCCCCTTCAGTACGTACCTGTCCAAACATTTAATATAACGAACAGCCACAACTCCTAAGTCATAAAAACTACCCTGATCTTCTCACAGCCTAGTGTCTCTTCTTGGTATCATACAAGCTACTGATGAGCAAGGTGAGGCTTGGCTACAGAGTGTCATCAGCCTTGCAGATGTACTGCATACCTGCAAGTACAACGCTGGCATAAACATCCACTCAAAGAAATCTTAATCTCTCTAACAATGTACACAGAACATCTTCTTGGAGGTAATCAATATGTTTTACAGAGAACACTACTTCTTTAGAATCTTCTTCCTCGCCACATAAAACAAAGTACTTTCCTTACTCTATTCAAATGCAATGTGGATGAATAGGTGGGCAACTGCAAACAAGCCTAAGGTTTAGCACCTTTATCCCTTATAGATAGGGGTAACATTTCACCTGTCACCTGGGAACTGCTGATTGAAACCTCACTGTATGCTTACCTGATTAACCTTTGTGCGAACTTGCTCCTTGAGCAGTGGCAGTTACTTGTATACACACAGTCAACAGAAGTTGAAATTTCCCTGTAATAACCACCTCAGAACTTACCTCATTCCCAACTTACTCACGGGGCAACTAGTCTGCACGGTGAGTAGCATTTACTCATTTAGTTAGGGCTACTTAAGTCTACCTCATCTTACTATAGCACGCAGGACTATACATGCTCAGACAGCATCTAGTTTGGGCACTGGGCAGACTCGTTGGTAAGGTTAACTGCAGATTACACCAAGTAAGCACCCTTTCCTCTTCCAGTTACAAACACTCTCCACTCTGATCCCTTCCAAGTACACATTAGGTCCTGTAACCATGGATGAGCATTTTCTTGCTAATTCTGCATCCAGCTTGGTGGATATGGGCACCCTAAGGCAATGTAACAATTGCTTCATGTACACTGACAACCACTTAATTCTCAAGCAGACACACACAGTATGTGAGGAAAAAATTATGTCTTACCATAACATTCCATCTGTGTTGTAGATCTTTATTCATTCATTACTGTTAGGACTTCAGTTCCTTTCTCGGAACCAACATAGTCGTTACTAAGCTCGGGCCAGCCAAAAACTCTCACCTAAGACATACCCATAATGCTCATTTCATAGTCTCTTCAGAACGAGTTTGCCCACCATTACAGTACAGAAGTAATAAAAGTGACAGTAGGAGGCTTTGTCGGAGCAAATATCTTAACTAATAAGGAAATCCTATAGTCCACCAGCAGTCCAGGCAGGGGGAAGGAGGGCAGGAAGTAATGAATGAATAAAGATCTACAACACAGATGGAATGTTATGGTAAGACATAACTTCTTTATCTGATGATGTAAATCTTTATTCATTCCTTACTGTTAGGACTGAGTCCCCAGCTACTTGAGTCCTGGGTGGCCCTAAGGAAGGACATTCCTGAGCACCATAGAACCAAAAGACGCTTGTCCTCTGGAGACCAAATCCAATTTGTAATGACTGATAAAGGTATGAGGTCTTGTCCACGTGTCTGCTGCGCAGATATCATCTGTAGAGGCTCTGGAATGAAAAGCCACTGAAGTAGCCGTCGATCTAGTAGAGTGAGCCTTTACTCTGGAAAGTACAGACACACTGTTCTGATGGTAGATGAAAGTAATGGCGTTTTTGAGCCAAGAAGATAAAGTAATTTTAAAGACAGGCCTACCCAGTCTGAGTCCTGCAAAGACCACAAACAATTGATCCATTTTCTGAAAGATTTAGTTTGGTCCAAGTAGAAATGAAGTTGCCTATGAACATTGAGGGTATGCAGAAGGTATTCCCCTCTATTTGAATGATGAGGGAAGAAAACCGGTAGGTCAATAGATTGATTAATGGAAAACCCAGAAATGACATTGGGCAAAAAGAAGGAGTCATAGGTTCATAGGCTGGTACTAGGCTATCGGCCCTAGAACCTATACAAGCCTAGCCATAACAATCCCCTGGCTATTTCTTCCCTGGACCCCTGTCTAGCAGGGCAACTGACATGATCCCCGGGTTGAATTTCCTTTCTCCCATCCAATCATCAAGGTTCCTTTTGAAGAGGGCCAAAGAGGCGCTCTGCTTGACATGTATGGGCAGTCTATTCCAGAGTCTGGAGAGTCACTGGGTCAGGAACCTATCCCTTCAGCATGTTTTGTTTGTTGTGATGACAAGGTTTAGATCCCTGGAGCATGTGGCTCTGAGGGATTGGGATTTCTTTAAGTGTAACATGTCCAACAGCTCTGGGTTTGACATGGCCTTTTATGTTAAGCAGAGATCGCCTCTGAATAGACGATATGCGACAAGAGTATAGCTGGAGTTTTTTAAGGTGGTCAGCGTAGGGCATCTGCTTTTAGGCCTGTGATTCTTTTAGTGAGGTATTTCTGCGGCCTTTCCAGTTGTTGCAGATGTCTTGAGAGGAACATACCAAACGGGGCGTTGTATTCTACAATGGTTCTAATGAGGGATGAGTACAGTGGAACAATGACCTCCTTTTTTTCTGGATGAAAAGCCCTTAGTGATGAGGTGTGCCACATAGAAAGTAGGGGCACTCTTTCCCTATGAAAAATCAAGTAAGGTCTCTTGACACTCAAGACCTGCAACTCAGATACTCTTCTCGCTGAAGTAAGGGCTACTAGACGTAGAGTTTTCCAAGACAAAAATTTCATATCACGTGAGTTAGAAGGCTCAAAAGGAGGACTTGTTAACGACTGAAGCATCAATGTCAACTCCCAAGGCTCTATAGGAGGCTTGACAGGAGGTTTAATATGTTAACACTCCTTTCATGAAGGTTTTGCACAGTCGGTGTGACATAACAACTGAGTTGTCGATTCCACTGTGAAAATTTGCAATAGCTGCTAAATGTACTGTAATCGTCGATGCTGAAGCTCCTACATGCAACAGGGTAGTGAGATATTGTAGGATCTTCTGAACAGACATGGAAAAGGGGTCTATGTTTTGTTCTTTGGCCCATCTAGTGAACCTAGTCCACTTATTAGAATAAATGTTCCTGGTGGAAGGTTTATGTGAAGCCAGAAGAATCTCGCGAACAGGGGATGAAATATCAGGTAGCCTGGCAAACGGAGTAGAGAAACTAAGCTGTGAGTTTGAGGCTGTGGAGAGTGGGGTGAATCAGTCCCTGAGGATGACAGCAGACCTTGGGATTGATCCAGGATCCATAGGCTGTGAATCAGGTGAGGCCATAGGAAAGGGAACCAGACTTGACGGGGCCAATAATGGGCGATTAGGATCACTCTGCTTCTCAACCTTTGAGCTTTCTGGAGGAATTTCAGGATGAGAGGAAACAGGGGAAAGGCATACAACAGACCCGGGGGCCAATCGTGGGGCAAAGCATCCCTCGGTGACTCCCCCTGAAGGGGGATCAGGGCAAAATAACTTCTGCATTTGTTGTTTAGGGGAGAAGCAAACAGGATGCAACAAGGCCTGTCCCAACGGCAGAAGATCTGATCCGCTATTACAGGAGTGAGGGACCACTCGTGAGGCATCAAAATGTTCCTTCTCAGAGTGTCCGCAATAAGACTGAAACTCCTAGGAATGTGCATTGCTATGAGAAAGCGGTTGGAAGCCATCGCCCAGTGCCAAATTCTCATGGCCTCCCAACACAGGGAGCAAGACCTGGTTCCGTCTTGTTTGTTGATGTACCAGACGACCAACATGTTGTCCGGCTGAACTGCAGTGATCCTAGAAGGAAGGGATGTGTGGAATGCTTGCAGTGCAAGGAGAACTGCCCTCAATTCCAAGACATTTATGTGCAAATTGGCATCCATGGGGGACTAGGAGCCTTGGACTGTCTTTCCCTGAAAATGCCCCCCCCCCCCCCCCTAACAGGGAAGCTTCCTGTGGTCACCGTGGCCCTGGGCTGGGGAAGACAGAACTGTAGACACCACAGATTTGATTCTGGCTTCATCCACCAAAGCATTTTTTTCTGGTTTGTAAGGCGTGTCATGTGGTTGAGTGGGTGGGTTATGATCGACCGTTGTGATGAGAGGAGCCACTGTACTAGTCTCGTGTGCAACCTCGCCAGTGGAACTAAGGTAATGGTTGTTGCCATAGATCCCAACAGCTGTAGTACAAGGCGTGCTGGTACAATTGTCTGTGGAAGGAGGACTTGAATCTGGCTTCTTGTTTTTGAGAGCCTGTGAGGAGGAAAGGAAGCTTGACAGAACGTTGTGTCAAAGAACGTTCCAATGAATTCCAGTGCTCTTGTTGGAGACATTTGTGATTTGTCCATGTTGATCGTGAAACCTAGGCGAACAGCAAGGCCTTGAGTGTGAGACAGACAGATTCTTGGTCATGGTGGTAAGGAGCCAATCATCTAAACATGGAAACACCTGAAATCTTTGTAGTAGGAGATGAGCTATTACGACTGCCACACACACTTGGTGAACACTCTGGGGGCTGTCGAGAGACCAAAGGGCAGTACCCTGAACTGATAGTGATTGGCTCCCAGCCGAAGTGGAGAAATCTTCAGGAGCATTTGTCCATCATTATGTGGTAATACTCATCCTGGAGGTCTACAGAGCACATCCAGTTGTCCTTACCCAGAAAGGGGAGGATGGACTGTACCATGACCATCAGGAATTTCTGGGGTTTTATGAATTTGTTTAGTAAGCTGAGATCCAGGATTGGTCTCCAGTCCCGTCTTTTTTAGCACTAAAAAGAACTTCGAGTAAAACCCGGATCCTCTCTGGTCTGGTGGGACTGGCTGGATGACTCTTTTTCTTAGCAGCTTTCCAATTTCTAAAGCTGCAGCCTCCCTCCGATTGAGTGGGACATCGAGCATCACTTTTATGCATACGGGAGTAAGATCGAATGGGATATGATAGCCTCTGAATATTATTCTCTGCACCCATGCATCCGTTGTTATGAGTTGCCAGGCCTGTAGGTGCAGGGAAAATCCACCCCCGACTGCTTCCAGAGGAAAGCAATTGGGCCACTGTTCAGGAGCGCTGGAAGGGTCGGCCGGAGAAGGGATCTCTAGCGCCCTGGTTGCACGGATCCCCTCTGCCCTGAAAGGAGCATCTTCCGGATGAGTTGCCCCCTCTGCCCTGGGGGGATTGCTCATCACGAGTGTCAAAAAAAGATCCTTGGGACTTCCTGAACCACAATTTTCCTCGCCTCTGGTTCCTAGAGCAGGACCTCTGGGGGGTGGAAAAACATATGCCCACAGCAGACAAGGTCTTTCCGTCCTTCTCACTACGTGATAGTGTGTCTCTTACTTTGGGACCAAAAAGGGAAGATTCATCAATAGGCACGTTGACAAAGGAAGATTTAAAGGGGTTCACGAAGTCACACAAATGCATCCAAGCATGCCATCTCATAACGATGCCTGATGCAGATGCTTGAGCTGCCCCCTCAGTAGTGTGAGAGATCAAGTGCATAGAGGAGTTCGAGATGGATTCCAGGGTAGCTAGCTGAGATGCAACAGTATCACGCACCTCCTCAGGCAGTACCCCCCTCCAAAGAGGTAGACATTTCTCAGATTAGGTCTCTTTGGAGGCGATTAAAGTGTGCCAGATAATTCAGTGACCAAATGGCAAAGGTCGCTGAAGAGTAGGCCTGCTTCCCCAGTCTGTCCATAGCCCAAGACTCCCTGTTCGAGGGATGAACAGTGCAACTATCTTCTGCCAGTTCCCTCTTGGTGGCCGCCGCCACAACCACGGAATCAACTACCAGTTGCTTGGACCAACTGGGCTGGTCTTCAGGGGTGGATAAAATTTTATCTGGCTTCCAGGGGGACAGGTTCTATGTTGTCCAGGGCTTTCCAGGCATGCTGCACAATAAGTTTAATAAGCTCATCCAAAGGTGGGATCACCCAGGAAGTAGATGGCCGAACATGGAAGGCCTGCAAGAAGACAGATTCCTTCGAAGAAGGGTTGGAGGGCTTCCAGTCTCCCCTCTGCTTGAGGATCTCGAGAATGTCTCCAAATGAGGCGTCTTCTGAGGGAGACCGCAATCGATACCTTCGGTGATGAATTCCTCAGGGGAATCAAGATGCTTCCTCTTGCAAAGTTTCTTCCGGGGTGGCTGCCCAGTGGGATCTTCTAAGGAGGTCTCCAGAGAAAGGGTTCCCTTCAAGGGAAGGTCTTGCAGCTCCCATACTCAGGATCCCAGAGTAGGGGGCTGAGACAGCTGCATGTTAGAAGGGGGGTTCTGGTGTCGATGCCAATGGTACCAACTGCGAGGCTGTTGAGGCAAGGACCCTCTCCATCACCTGGAAAGTAGGCCCGCCAGAGGAGGGATGGGAGCCCGGAACCGGACGGACAACCTCGGAACCAGGGTCACACACCGCCCTGAGGAATCCACCTCATGGTGAGGAGATCCGAGGGGACCGGTAGCTGCCGGGGAGCCGTGGCAGTAGACGGCGCCACCAAGAAAATAGGCGTCAAACTAGGAGCCATGGTGCTGATGGCCCAATCAATGCTCTGAGAGTGCGCCAGTTCCAAAGAAGCCATTGCACAAAGAGTAATCGGTGCAGACAGGGAAGCCTCTGCTGTCGGAGTCAAGACATAATGCACCGGGATGGCCATTGGTACCTAAGTCTCCGGAACCTGGGAGAGAACCGGAGGAGGATATACATGTGAATATGCCATGAAAGCTTCCGTTCCAAGAGGGAAGGAAAACCTAGCAAGGGTGGGTAATCCTCAAGCTGCCAAAAGCTGGTCCACAACCCTCACTACATCTTGTTCTGAAAGACTCCTGGTGGATCTGAAGGAAGCTGCCGATGGAGATTCTGATCTCTCAAGAAATGGACTAAACTGATGTCCCAAAAAGGGATCAAAAGAGGGAGAATATCTGGTTCTGGGAAGGTGCTCGACCTTCGGAATCAATGGTGTCAGTGGGGCCTTATAAGACATCGGTACCATGGCCAGGGATGGTGGCGATATAGGTACAGTAGTTGGAGCCTGTGTCAAAACAAAGGTCGGCACCGAGGGAGATGGTGCCAAAGCTGGTACAGTGGTTGAAGTCAGAATTCAGGGTGGCACCGAGGGAGAAGGCATGCAGCCTGGTGCCAAAGGCGCAGGAGAAGCCCAGTGTCGACACAGTTCCAAGGAGGATGGAGATGTCGGAACCGAGTGACTCAGTTTCTCTCTATGTTTTTTCACGCCTTATGCTTAGGAGGTGGTGAGACCTCTGTCCCAGAAAGTGCCTCCAAAAAGGGTGTTTTCAGCATACCCTTCAGAATAAGCTTGTTCTTACGTTCAGACAACGTACGGTTGCTAAAACTAAAACAAATATCACAAGATACATTGATGTGGTCAACACCCAAACAATACTAACACACTAAGCGTGACCGTCTGAGTTGGGCATCTTACTCCCACACTTACCACACTGTTTAAATCCTAGTTTTACTTTAGCCAACATCATGGAAACTACACAAACACTATAGTCCTAAACTACAAATTAACCAACCAAAAAACAACAGCAAGGTTATAGAGGAAGAGGTTTTTTTTTTTTTTTTTTTTTTTTAAAAACAGATAGAAAAGAGGAGTACCAACAATGGTACTAAGAAATACCACAAAGTGGTAGGGAAAGGGCCTACCAAAGGCAGGGGATAGGGACAGTACCAACGATGGTATGAAAAGAACTACTGAAGGTAGAGGGTAGGTTTTAGTAAGAAAGTATGTAAACTTAAAGACAAACAGATAATCTTAAGGGAAAACTGACTAGAGGAAGGTAACTATATTGATTAATCACAAAAGACACTACACTTAGCTTGAGAAAAGGCTTGGCACGTCTGACGAGGAAAGTGGCAAACGAGATCTGAAGAGACTATAAGAGGGGCATTGTGGGTAGGTCTTAGCTGAGAGTTTTTGGCTGACGCGAGCTTGGTAACGGCCGTGTCAGTTCCGAGGATGGAACCGAAGTCCTGACAGTAAGGAATGAATAAAGATTTACAACATCAGATATGTAGTTACACATTGACACTGGAGACTAGACTCTCATATACAGACACAAAAAGCAACAAACAGGTTGTCAGTAACTCACACACATTACTCACTGCATCCACAAAGGACCACACATATAGAGCCACATATGTGGAGGTGCTCACACGTAACTTACCCAAACCTCAGAGGGCTCTCCGGTGCAGTCCTCAACTACCAAGCCTATAATGCAAAACACTCCATAACCCTATATTCTGATCATATGAGACTCCATTGTGAGACACACTGATGCCAGTCTTACCAAAATGGATACGGAGAACGTTACAGTTAGCTACCAAGATCTACCAGATCATGAAAGCATTCAGGTCACTTACCCCTATGTACAAGTATGACTCGGTCATGGCTGATGTCTGTATGAATGACCTGAGACATACTACACTGAACTATATGAAGAGAGACATGACTGAGCTCACAGAATATGCGTCACACCCAGGTATGAGCCTAGCATTCAACAGCACTGTACTGTTTCCAAGGATGATGGCATAATACCAGCAGAAAATGATCAACTTTAACAACTGGTTTAGTTACTGGAGTCATTCCAAAGGGGTCCAATATTTGTCAGCCTGGGAGGATAGGGTTGACAGGCCACCCTGCTTTGCCAGGGATGGTCTTCGCCTATTACTGCTGGGCTTTCAGATATTGGCTAAAACTTAGTGCCTTTTCTAGGTACTGCAAACAGACAAACCTTCCAACATAACAAAATCTACTCAGGACAAGCTAAAAGTGTTACTGCTCAATACTAAGAGTCTCAACAAGAAACTGTACCCCTTGAAATAAAATTAGAACTAGTCTGTCCACCTCACCCTGGAGAATGCTAACATCTGTGCAGTTACTGAAATGTGGCTGAAATCCACGGAAAGCACTTTGGCAGTGCATGCCTATAACGCCTTTCATACATTCCAACCACCCACTGAACACAAAAGACGAAGGTGTATCTATTTACATAAAGGATAAACACACTTCAAGGCTGGTCAAACAATATGATATACTTAAGCTACTCCATGTCCAATCAACCATGGGAAAAATCCATTACCATTTCTTGCTAGCTACAGGTCCCTCACCATGAACCAGGAAACTCGTACATCAAACCTGAAGTTACTAGAATCACTCACCATCCAGCGCAATACCATACTCATGAGTGTTTTTAACTACCCTTCCCATTAATTGGGAAGCATACATTGACCACTAACATGCAGGCCCAAACATTTCCTGATTTGTAAATTAAAATGCCCCCAAGCAGCAAGTCTGCATTTCCAGTAGGAGAACAAATATCCTAGTTCTGATGCTCACAAATATGGGAGAGTGCTGCTCCCCCCAAGTGTGATGTCCTCACTGGTAAGACCAGATTCCAAAACAGTCTCCCTTGAAATAAAAGTAAAACTAGTCCCCCACTTAACCCCAAAACCTTAAGAACTTCTCTAAGGTAAACTGCCTGCAGTTACGGGATAGTAGAGTTGTTTCCAAGCTCCCACAAATCCAGAAAATACAGAAACCTATGCAGATGCATACACAAAAGCCTCTTACCACCATATAAACAACTGCCAAGAAACAACAGTGCTAACCCGAATTACACCCAGGTCAAACCACAAAAACAAGCCACCCTGGTATTAATAGGTTGTACAATAAAAGAAAGAAGATCCTTCTCAAGAAGTAAGAGGGAATGTGCACAAAAGAGCAAACAGTCTCTTATCAGTCTAAACAAGAGAATCGGGGAACTAGTGAAGTCTCTGAAAGAAGTCTGAGGTAAAATTAGCCTCCAAAGCCATATTTCAGTTATGTCCACAATCTTAAGGGCAACGCCCAAAAGTGTGCAGAATTTGTCACAGATGGCATCACCTATACTCAGCCAAAACATATATTAAATCAGTTGTCAGACAAATTAAGTTCAAATTTCATCTTCCCATTACCCCCCCAGTTCTCCATCAAGAAATTCTTTCCACCACTGCACAACTAATTACTGGCAAAGAACAGGTCATCACTGCACTCTATAAAGCTAAAAACACTACTTCAATGGGGCCTTATGATATACCAGGTTGCCTCTTAAACAACTTAAATCAGGACTTATCAAGCCCATCAGCATCTCAATTTAACCATTTCTCCTGAAAGAGTGGAGGACAGGAATAGTCATCCCTCTGCATAAAGGGGACCATCTACTGACCCAGGAAATTACAGATCTATAAGTTTGACTAGTCTTATATGTAAGGCCATGGGAAGAATAATCATGACTTGATAAATAATGACATAGGAAACCTCCAAACACTGGACCCAGCCCAATTTGGATTTGTCAAGGGCAGGTCATGCCTAATGAAGCCGGTACATTTCTTTGAGAATGTCACTAAGGCCATGGATGAGGGTAAAATGACACATACAACCTACTATGACCTGGCCAAGGCACTTGACACAATTCCCCACTCAGGTATTATAAATAAATTCACAAAACTGAGCATAAATCCCAATGTCACTAGATGGAATGCCAACTGGCTCACAGGCAGGACACATGGTGAAAGTGGTTGAATCCACATCAAGCAAGAGGACAGTTACTAGTGGTGTGGCACAGGGCTCAGTGAAGGAACCATTCCTGTATGGAATATACGTCTCTGAAGTCAAGGCTAATGCTGAAGGCCTCTGGATAACATAGTATGCCACTGACTGTAAGCTGGGGGCAATCAGTGAATCCCCCAACGATGTAGATATCCTTCAGGATGGTCTTGATCTAACAAATGATTGGTGCCAGAACCATGGCCTAAAACTAAATGCGAACAAATGCATCATCATACCCTTTGGTAAGTCAAACACCTCTGCAAATTAGAACATCAGTAGCACAATCCTAACAGTAGACTCAGAGGTGAGAAATCTAGGTACACGGATAGATAGCCTGATCTCTGAGAGTCCACAGTGGTGAGAAAATCTTTCTATTAGGCATAACTTAGAAGTAAAGACATGGCATCCAGATCCAAGTAGATTATAGTCCCACTGTACTCAATCTTCATTAAACCAATAATAGAGTACAATGCTCCCATTTGGCATGTACTTGACTAGGCACTTACAGCAGCTGGAGTGACTTCAGAGGTTCCTCGCAAAGAAAATACAGGGTGCAAAGAACATGGCCTATGCAGATAAACTAAAAGCCCTATCCCTTTACTCTGCCTCCTACTGACTACTAAGGGGTGATCTATGCATGACTTTGCAAGGCACTCACAAATCCAGCCCTGATGGAGCTGCTATATATCTGCAAATCAAGCAGCCCAAGGGTCACCCGAACTAGGATCTAAACTTAGCCAGCGACTCAAACAAATCATACTGGACAGACAGATATGTGTCTCAGAGATTGCCCTTCTATGGAACAGACTTCTTATTAACATTAAGAACAGCCATTCCTTGGCCCTCTTCAAATGCAATTTGGATCAATGAATGTGAAATCTCAAATTCACACCTGGGGTAGCACCAAATTCCCTTAAGGACAGGGGCAATCTGTAAGATGCTCAAGGCAAAGACACAAATCCATGCCATCCTCTTGACCCTAGGGGCCATATATTGGGTACAATTGGCTTAAACTGGCTAGACTTTTAAGGGCCTTTATGCCATTATCATAGCAATCTCTTATGAACCTATGAGTCTACTTCACATGATCGAACTTTTAAATGTTCGACTTTCATATGGCCGACCCCATATGCCTGAACATTCAAAAGTTCGAACATGTTTAAAAAAATAAATAAATAAATAAAACAAAAAAATAAAAGTTCCTAGCAGGAGGGCAAGCCCCCCTGCACCCCCCCAATACACCACCCTATTTAAATATACCAACTCCAAGATCGCACAATATTGTGGAAAAGGGAAACTTTCTGTTCCGCACTGTATGGAGATCTCCATTCAGACCGTTCAAACTTTTAAAAGTTTGATAATATGGTCTCGGCCATATGAAAGTCGAACTTTTAAAAGTTCGACCATCTGAAGGGGACCCATTTCACCAGCTGTGGGTTATTCATTCTAAAATTACAAGGGCTAAACATTTCATGGGAATGCAGGACTGCTTCTAAATATCATCACACATCTATAGCCTGGTAAATACCTATAAACCTATCAAGTTTGCAAAATCCTCCTCAAATTATGATCACTCGTTTCCTTTGCCTATTCTCAAAACAAAATCATGAATATCATTTTTTAAAGTTAAAGTCATGCACATAACACTTACATACAATAAAAAGTATTTACTTACTGCCTGTTTCCTTCAACAAACACTGCAGTATTTTTGTGGACCAACTTCACAGCCCAGTCATTGAGACAAATTACAGAAACCTGCAAAAAAAAAAAAAAAAAAAAAAAATTTTTAATCTGCATTTGGCAGAAAACTGCAAAATAACTTATATATATATATACACACACACACATAAATATATATATATACATATATATAAATATAAATATATATATATAAATATATATATATATATATACACACGCACAGAAATATATATATATATATATATATATACACACACACACACACATAAATATATATATATATATATATATATATATATATAAATATATAAATATATATATATAAATATATATATATATATATATATATATACACACACACATGTATATATACACACACACAGATATATATATATATATATATATTTTTTTTTTATTTTATTTATTTTACACTTGCTTACCGGGGAGAGTCGGACTTGGCATAATTCCCTTTTTCAGCAGAGGCCCGGGGAGAAAAGCTCCAATGTTAGTAGACAAGTGTTAGAAAAATATTTTAATACAATGAAGATAAAAACAATAATACTAGCAAAAACATTCATAGTTTTAAAATGACTGAAAACAGGGTAAACATGTCAAGGGAAAAAAAAACATGACAAGAAGTTACAATGATACTAGAAGACAATAGTAGTGGTAAACTGGACAATTGAAAAACATTACACGTGAATACATGTTCAAGAATACAATAGTAGTGGATAGTGAGATTGTATACAATAAGAGTGCATTTGGGATACAGAGACTTATACAGATAGCAGAGTGAAGCTGAAACTTAGAGGTCAACTATTCTTAACTGTGCTATGGTAGAATACAGGGATGCAATTAAAAATGTTGCAACAGCTAGTGTCATAGACAGCATTATCCCTCCCCATTGCATCTGCAAGCTCATGAATTTGGTGTGATGCTTAAAGCCTTTTAAGTTAGTTATATTTCTGTTAGTGGAAGAGAATTCCACAGTTTGGCAATGTAAAGCGAGTATAGTGAGTCACCTTAACTATTTTTATTTCTGGTTACTTCTAGGAGAGACTTGTTGACGGATCTTAGTGGACAGGTACTTGTGTGGGGGTTGAGAAGGCCTTGTAGAGCTAAAGTTTTATCGGCAGTATAAAGCATGTGGTGGGCAGTACAGAGTTGTGTAAGAATGAGTTGGTGAGGTAGTTCTAACCAAGATAGTTGCTTTAGGGCCTTACAATGATGGGTTCTAGGAGGGCAACTAATGGCAAATTTTGCTAGTTTGCTTAGGACTGATTTGGAGATGTTGGTAAATATGGGTGAGGAGTAGAGTAAAGTTGACAGAAGGTGAGTTCTGGCTGTGGCGATACTGGAATTTGGGATCAGATAATTTTTGTATCTGCGTAGGGTGCCTATTTTCTTGTGAATTTTTTTAACACTCTGGGCAATATGAAGGGCGAACTTCAGGTTTTGAGCAATAATGACCCCGAAAAGTTTGGTGAATGGTACAGGTTCTACTAGAGTCGTGTTGTTGGATATGAAATAAAAAGTGGGTTGGGTATTGAGTTTAGTGGGGTAGAATCGAACAAGTTTGGTTTTATTTGGGTTCAGGATTAATTGGGCATCTGCCAACCATAATTCAAAGAGAGTGAAGGATGTTTGGGTTAAGTTCTGAAGTTCTGGTAAAGTTGAGAGAGAACATATGACTGTGGAGTCATCTGCATACTGTATTAGAGTGGCTGAAGTTGTAGCATTTTGGAGATTGTTTGTAAACAGGTTAAAAAGGAGGGGCCAAGAATGGATCCTTGGAGCACGCCTGCAGTTACTGGTAGGAAGGGAGAAAGCTTTGTCCCACTGTACTGCTTGTTGCCAATCGGTGATACAGTTCTGAACCCAGGCTAATGTGGTCTGACTTACATTTAGTTTTGATAGGGCAGCCAGAAGTTGGTTATGGGAGACTGTGTCAAATGCTTTTGTGTAAAGTCTAAAAAGATTGCTGATACTAGATTGTCTTTATTTCTAAGTAGGTTGTTGGAATTAGTGAAGCTAATGAGAGCTGTGGTTGTACTATGGTGGAGGCAAAAGCCATGCTGAGTGTCTATAAGTAATTTATTGTGAAGTAGATGGTTAGGTAATTGGGTATGAATACACCTTTCTAGGATTATAGACAGAGGGGATAGGACTGCTATAGGATGACAATTTGAGAAGTCAGTGGGGGGCCCTCCTTTGTGCAGGGGTATGATGTGTGCAATTTTCCAGAGGGTAGGGATGTACTGCTCAGATATGAAGCGATTAATTAGTGGGGAAACTGGGTAGGAGATGGCTTCGGCTGGTATCTTTAAGCATGTTGTTGGTAGGTTGTCTGCAGCTAGGGTTGTGGGTTTTAGCCTGAGCAAGTATTTGTATATGGTATATGTTAGGACTGGGTTTAAAGATAAGGTGTTATCATCTAGCAGTGTGGTTAGGTTAATGGGCTGTGGTGGGGAGTTTTGATCAGTAAGTATTTTGATGGAATCAATAAAGTTAAGAGAGAGACTGTCCATCATTCTAGCATTAGAAAAAGTTTCAGCAAGGTAGCCACATCTAATTATAATCATATCCCCAGTGAAATAAATTATTAAACACACTATGCAAACTTTAGAAACAAACTCGAGCAGTACTTCAAAGATATGTACTGCTGTCAGACCTTTCTAGACAATGGATACATAACCTGCCCAGAGCATTTCTACTCATGTTAAATGCAACTTAAGCATATCCCTAATTAGTAAATTTCTAGTAGTTACTATACTCAATCATTAACACATCAATTACTTTTTAGTAAACAGCTGATCGGCTATTGCATATAATATAATGGATTATGATCGGGTCTCCAGTCATAACCAGTTATGTGTTCAAGTTATGCATGCCTAGAAATTTACAATTTCAGAAAAGGGGAATTCCGGCATTCATACGGAGAACACACAAATAGGGTTACGTTCAGAAATATCTGCTCGCATTCACTAGAATGGTTACAGAAAAAGTGAGAAAAGGAATAATGTTTTACAGCTTTGAAATCTTTAACAGACTAACCACTGTCAAAATGAACAGTAATAGATGTTGATTCATTAGTTACTACTATTTTAAATTCAATGGGGGATTTTAAAGTATTCAATTACAGTCAACTTACAGTAACAGAAAGTTGGGCCAACTTGTTTGAGAAAGACATGACTTTTGTGCCTCTTCAAAAGACAAGATTGGATCAGGTGTTACTACAACTTACTTTGTTTGCCCGGAAACTTAATTTTTCTATTATGTTTGGTAATGATTTGCCCAACATGCTGACAGAAAAGAACAAAAGATCCAGTACATTCAACCCCATTTTACATCCAGTGAGTTCAGTTTTTGAGAGGTTATGTGAGAATGAAATCAGAAGGGTTGTAACATCCAGAAACAGGTACTCAGGAAATGTAGATGAACTTAGATTGTTGAACAACATAAGAAGCATCCTCTCCATACGTATCACGCATCCAGATAAGGGAGGTGAATTAGTTATTATGAGTTCCAATGATTACATCAATAAATTGTTTTCCATTCTATTTTCTGAAGCATATGAGGAAATTTCTTTAAGTGAGACGAATGGTGTCCTACGTAGGGTTGATTTAGACTTAGAAGAATTATTTTTGAATGACCAAATTTCCCTTGGTGAATATGACTACATGAAGGTGCAATTTCCTAAAACACCGACCATATTTGGTCTACCCAAGGTACACAAGTGCCTATAGGAACCCCCGCTAAGACCAATAGTGGACGCCAAAGGTTCAAAGACTTTTTTTATTGAAAAATTCATTGATAGTCAAACTAAATGGCTGATTAAAGATTATTCACCGTTGTTAAAAGATTCTTGGAAACTTGTGCTAAAAAATCCCAACAGTCTTTACAGTGATGACTTGCTGTTTGTGTTAATAGATGTCAAAGATCTATATATTCTTGTAGTTTTTAGCTTTCTATTGTAAAATTGGTCAGGATAAGAGTTTAACCTCGAGTACCTTAATGGAGTTGGTCTTGCATAATAACTTTATTTATTCTGAAGGACATCTCTTTAAACAAACATAAGGTGTTGCCATGGGTGCTTCGTGTGCCCCTGCGTTTGCGAATGTTGTAATGGCATTTTAGGAAACTAACATTTTGTTTACATCAGAATTTAAGGATTATTGGTGCCTTTACAAACGATTTATTGATGACATTATTTTTTGGCACGATACAAGGAAGAGACTAGACCAATTCTTTGAATTTATCAAACACTCTACTGATTCACTATGTCAATTGAGGCAGAGGTGGTTAATTTTTTGGATGTGACCATTAGTAAAAATAAGAAAAATCAAGGTTTTGAATTCACATTGTTTAGAAAACCCACCCATTCAAATCCATATTTACATTTTTATAGTTGGCACCCACTACATCAAAAGAATTTTATCTCCAATACACTGTTTTGGAAAGTCTGTTGGTGCTTTTTCTGTTCTAACACACACAATATATATATATATATATATATATATATATATATATATATATATATATATATATAAACACACACACACATATATACATACACTCATATATATATATATATATATATATATATATATACACACATACATATATCTAAAGATATATATACATACACACATATATACACATACACATATATGCACATATATATATATATATATATACACACACACACACACAAACACACATATATATATATATATATATATATATATATATATATATATTTTTTTTTTATATATATATATATATATATCTATATATAAAAATGCATATACATACACACACATATATACATATGGGTCTAATTCATTTGATTGAATGACCATTTGACCTAAACCTATTTGATCGAAAACCCGTATTCAAGGCATAAAAGTGGGATTTGTGCCCCTCCCCAATGTCATGTGACCCTGGAGTTGGTATATATAGTTGGGGGGGGCAAAGCCTGTACTTTTTGTTTTATTTTCTTCTAACGGAAACTAAAAGGAGAATTTATAAGCACACGTATGACATACAGGTAAAAAAGGAAACAAATGCACTTTATAAAAATACTAAGAATGTTTAGCAGCACAATTTGTTTTTTATGTTATTGAGAGAGTGGATATGGATGCAAGGGGTGGGCTCTGGGAGGAAAGAATATAATATAGAGAGTTGTTTTGGCAACTAACTCTGGAGGCAAACAAAGTTCCAGGTCTTAATGAAAATATTTCCATAACTCCCCTTTGAAAATGAGATCAGCAAAATTGCAGCAGATTGCCACAGTAGTCAT